>NC_064851.1:151863811-151898811 GCF_024139225.1 Suncus etruscus | reverse complement strand
CCTTAGAGCTGCCAGGTGTGACCCAAAAACAAAAACAAAACAAAAAAATTAAAAAAAAAGAAAAAAATGTTAAATTAATATCTTTATTTAAACATCTTGATTACAAATATGATTGTAGTTGGGTTTCAGTCATGTAAAGAGACCCACCTTCACCCATGCAACATTCCCATCACCAATGTCCCAAATCTCCCTCCTCTCCACCCCTCCCCCACACCAGTACTCTATAAGGCTTTCTACTCCCTCATTTATTCTTGTTTTTATGATAGTTCTCAGTGTAGTTATCAGTCTTAATGCACTCATCACTCTTTGTGGTGAGCTTCTTGTCGTGAGATGCACCTTCCAGCCCTCTGTCTTTGGTTTCTGAGAATTATTGCAAAAATGTCTTTTTTTTAAGACCATAGATGAGACTATTCTGCATCTATCTCTCTCCCTTTGACTTATTTCACTCAGTATAATAGATTCCAGGTACGTCCATGTATAGAAAAATTTCATGACTTTATCTCTCCTGATGGTTGCATAGAATTTCATTGTGTATATATACCAGTTTCTTTAGCCATTCATCTGTTGAAGGGCATCTTGGTAGTTTCCAGAGTCTGGCTATTGTAAATAGCACTGCAATGAATATAGGTATGAGGAAGAGATTTGTGTATTGTATTTTTGTGTCCCTAGGGTATATTCCTAGGAGTGGTATAACTGGGTCATATGGGAGCTCAATTTCCAGTTTTTGGAGGAATCTCCATATCGCTTTCCATAAAGGTTGGACTAGACGGCATTCCCACCAGCAGTGGATAAGAGTTCCTTTCTCTCCACGTCCCCGCCAACATTGCTTGTTCTCATTCTTTGTGATATGTGCAAATCTCTGTGGTGTGAGATGGTACCTCATAGTTGTTTTGACTTGCATCTCCCTGATTATTAATGATGTGGAACATTTTTCATGTGCCTTTTTGCCATTTGACATTTGACAAAATGTTCATTTCTTCTCCCCATTTTTTGATGGGGTTAGATGTTTTTCTTGTAAAGTTCCGTCAGTGCCTTGTGCATTTTGGATAGTAGTCCCGTATTTCCTCTTTGACCCACTGGTTTTTCTTTTTTTTTTTTTTTCTTTTTGGTTTTTCGAGCCACACCCATTTGATGCTCAGGGGTTACTCCTGGCTAAGCGCTCAGAAATTGCCCCTGGCTTTCGGGGACCATATGGGACTCCAGGGGATTGAACCGCAGTCCTTCCTTGGCTAGCGCTTGCAAGGCAGACACCTTACCTCTAGCGTCACCTCGCCGGCCCCGACCCACTGGTTTTTGAGTAGTAAGCTGTTTAATTTTCAGGTGTTAAAGCTGTTTCTCTGTTTCTGTTTGTGAGCCACTTCTATTTACAGTGCATCATGGTCTGAGAAGAGTGTTGATACAATTTCTATCCTCTTGGAGGATATACAGGTATGTTTTGTGGCCCAGTATGTGGTCTAAGAGAATTTCCCATGTGCACTGAAAAAAAAATGTGTATGTATTCAGCCTCATGCTAATGAAAAGCACTACTTATAACTACTTTTTCCATTTTCTTTTCTTTTCCATTTCTTCCTTCAAAGCCAGTATATCTTTATTAAGTTTTAGCCTAGTTGATCTATCAAGAGGTGACAGATCAATGTCAAAGTCTCCAATTACTTCTGTGTTGTTATTGATGTATTTCTTCAAATCTATTTGCACTTGTTTTAAATATTTTGCTGGCCTCTCATCGAGTGCATATATGTTTAGGAGTGTGATTTCTTCCTAACATACATATCCCTTAATTAAGATCCCTTATAATAATAGTATTATTAATAAATTATATTTATATAATAAATTATTGTTTAAACAATATATTTGAATAATGAATTATATGTTATAATTATTAATTTATTATTAGTAATTATTATAACCCTCTCTATCTCTTATAACCCTTTAAAACCTGAAGTTTATTTATATCATCTGATATTAGTATGACAATCCTAGCCTTTCTAAGGAAGTTGTTTGCTTCAGGGATTGTCTTTCAACTTTAATTTTAAGTCTGTGTTTGCTCTGACTGTTATAATGTGTTTCTGTAAGGCAGCAAAATGTCGGATTCAATTTTCTGATCATTTTGCCACTCTGAGTTTTTTTCTTTACTTTTTGATTCTCTCTTTCTCTCTCTCTCTCTTTCTTTCTTTCTTTCTTTCTTTCTTTCTTTCTTTCTTTCTTTCTTTCTTTCTTTCTTTCTTTCTTTCTTTCTTTCTTTCTTTCTTTCTTTCTTTCTTTCTTTCTTTCTTTCTTTCTTTCTTTCTTTCTTTCTTTCTTTCTTTCTTTCTTCTTTCTTTCTTTCTTTCTTTTTTCTTTCTTTCTTTCTTTCTTTCTTTCTTTCTTCTTTCTTTCTTTCTTTCTTTCTTTCTTTCTTTCTTTCTTTCTTTCTTTCTTTCTTTCTTTCTTTCTTTCTTTCTTTCTTTCTTTCTTTCTTTCTTTCTTTCTTTCTTTCTTTCTTTCTTTCTTTCTTTCTTTCTTTCTTTCTTTCTTTCTTTCTTTCTTTCTTTCTTTCTCTCTTTCTTCTCTCTCTTCTTGCTTTCTTTTTTTAATTTTTTTTTTTGGCTTTTGGGCCACACCTGGCGATGCTCAGGGGTTACTCCTGGCTGTCTGCTCAGAAATAGCTCCTGGCAGGCACGGGGGACCATATGGGACACCGGGATTCGAACCAACCACCTTTGGTCCTGGATCGGCTGCTTGTAAGGCAAACGCTACTGTGCTATCTCTCCGGGCCCCTTTTTTAAATTTTTTAATATTTATTTAAACACCATGATTGCAAATATGATAGACGTTGTATGATTTCAGTCATGTAAAGAACACCCCCCTTCAGCAGTGCAACATTCCCACCACCAATCTCCCAAATATCCCTCACACCACCCCACCCACAGCTGTACTCAAGGCGAGCTTTCTAATTCCCTCATTCATTCACATTGTTAGGATAGTTCTCGATGTAGTTCTTTCTCTAACAGCACTCATCACTCTATGTGGTGAGCTTCTTGTCGTGAGCTGCATCTTCCAGCTCTCTCCTCTCTTGTGTCTCTGAATATTATTGCAAGAGTGTCTTTCATTTTTCTTAAAACCCATAGATGAGTGAGACCATTCTGCATCTTTCTCTCTCTCTCTGTCTTATTTCAATCAGCATAATAGATTCCATGTACATCCATGTATAGGAAAATTTCATGACTTCATCTCTCCTGACAGCTGCATAATATTCCATTGTGTATATGTACCACAGTTTCTTTAGCCATTCATCTGTTGAAGGGCATCTTGGTTGTTTCCAGAGTCTTGCTATGGTAAAAAGTGCTGTAATGAATATAGGTGTAATAAAAGGATTTTTTGTATTATATTTTTGTGTTCCTAGGGTATATTCCTAGGAGTGGTATAGCTGGATCATATGGAAGCTCAATTTCCAGTTTTTGGAGGAATCTCCATATCGCTTTCCATAAAGATTGGACTAGATGGCATTCCCACCAGCAGTGGATAAGAGTTCCTTTCTCTCCACATCCCCACCAGCACTGTTTGTTTTCCTTCTTTGTGATGTGTGCCAATCTAAGTGGTGTGAGATGGTACCTCATAGTTGTTTTGATTTGCGTCTCCCTGATGACTAGTGATGAGAAGCATTTTTTCATGTGCCTTTTGGCCATTTGTATTTCTTTTTTATCAAAGCATCTGTTCATTTCTTCTCCCCATTTTTTGATGGGATCAGATTTTTTTTCTTGTAAAGTTCTGTCAGTGCCCTGTATATTTTGGATATTAGCCTTTATCTGATGGGTACTGGGTGAATAGTTTCTCCCACTCAGTGGGTGGCTCTTGTATCCTTGGCACTATTTCCTTCCTTCCTCCTTCCTTCCTTCCTTCCTTCCTTCCTTCCTTCCTTCCTTCCTTCCTTCCTTCCTTCCTTCCTTCCTTCCTTCCTTCCTTCCTTCCTTCCTTCCTTCCTTCCTTCCTTCCTTCCTTCCTTCCTTCCTTCCTTTATTTTGTTTCTGGGTTACACCTGGTGACTCTAAGGGACTAACCATGACTCTGAATTTAGAAATCACTCCTGGCAGGCTCAGGGAACCATATGGGATGCTGGAGATTGAATCCAGGTCAGCTACATGCAAGGCAAATGCCCTGCCATCACTTTTTTTTTAAAAAGATTTTTTCTTCCTGTTCTTCTTCTTGTTCTTGTTGTTCTTGTTCTTGTTCTTCTTGTTCTTGTTCTTGTTCTTCTTGTTCTTGTTTTTGTTGTTGTTGTTGTTGTTCTTCTTCTTCTCCTCCTCCTCTCCTCTCCTCTTTTGCTTCTCCCTCACCTCTTCCTCTTCCCCCTCCTTCTCTTACTCCTCTCCTCCTCCTCCGTCTCCTCCTCTTTCTCCACTCTGAGTTTTCAAACCACAAATTAAAATAAATGTACAATTCAGCAGCTTTAGAAGTTAAGATTGATTGTGGCTCTCTTAACTTTCTATATTAACAAGATCATAAATAGTTTTATATAAATAATGTTCTCCCAGACCCTCAGACTATTTTTTTTGTTATGCTCAGACATGAAAACACACCCAGCAGCTTTTCAATACTCAGAAAGAGAAAAAACATTATGTTCTCTCATAGATTTTGTTAAACTACAGGTTTTTATAACAATTCTGAACATAAAAACATAAAACATAAAAACATAAAGCATACCCTTCTATATTTCTGATATATTCCTGCCTTTTAATCTATTAAAACAAATAAATTGACTTTTTCTTAACATGTATAAGAATCCCAAACCTAACGAGTATAAAAACTTTTTGTTGTTTGTTTTTGGGACACAACTTTAAGTGCTCAGGATTATTTCCAGTTCTGCTCTCAGAAATGACTCCTGGTAAGCTCAGGAGATTATATGGGATACCAAGTATTAAAACTGAGCTTCACTTATGCAAGACCCTACCCTCTGTACTATTGTTCTGGCCCCAATATGAGAACCTTTATCTTTGGACTAAAACTTCCCTTGATTAAATTTTTAGAGCTCTCTCAATGTCAAATTAATGTTATATATATACATATACATATGACAAGTAAACAAAGTTTCAGTCCAGTCTAATTTGGCCATTGTTATATAAATATGACCTTCAGACTAGAGGCCTTTAAATAATTTGATTTAATGTTTAGATTGTAAACTTTCAGATCCTGTCTCTTAGCTCCTGACATTTAAAATACTTAAAACAAAAAGGATCACTGATACTGGTTAGCCCAGAAGAGTTCAAGTTTTATAATCACATGTTCTCAAGCTTCTTTCCCCTCAAGCCTCATTTCCCCTATTGTAGGCCCCATCATTCAGCCTTCATTATATCATACCTTTACCATTTCACCATTTATGCATAAATTATATTATGAAAACATAGTAGTATTAAATATGTGACATTAAATAAATATAGTAATTTTACATTGTACTTTTGTAATAAACTATTTCCCTTTTCAAATAAATCCTATCATCAATTACCAAAGGTATTAATAGTTATCAAATACAACCACTTCTTTAAAGAAGTTGTATTCTGGTTTGGGTAAGTAGTTTGAAGCTTGCATTTCTAAGCCTAAATTAAGATTCTTGCTTGTAGATGTGGTTGATCTCAAACGTCCATTCCACCTTGGACAATAGATTTTGAGTCGGTCTGACAGTTCCATCCTCTGCCTGTAATTTGGTATTGTAAATAGACTTACTTCTGATGTCAAGGGGAAGGGGATTGTTTTCTGGGGAGGAGAGTGTTGTAGAAAAGTTGTCTCTTTTCAAAGAAAAGACAGGCTTTCATTTAATCATATAAATTGGAAAAGGCCTCTTATCCAAATAAATGTCTATCAAAATGAAAGAAAAGGAACTTAAAACTATATAAAGGCTTTGATTATGGCACATGAGTTATAGTTGATACTATACTTTAATATCCCTTATTCTATGTAGATGATTGTTCCTTTTTTATTTATATGTTTTTTGGCCTAACCCAGCAATGCTCATGGATAACTCGGGGTTCTGCACTCAGGAATTTCTCGTGGCTGTGCACAGGAACCATATGGGATACCAGAGATCAAACCTAGGTCAACCAAGTGCAAGGGAAGGGCCTTATCCACTGTATTATCTATCTGGCCCCTAGCTTACTATTCTTACCATGTAGAACCTAACTGCTGTAGTCCCAGGCTAAGAAAAAAATGCTTAAATTACTCTCAGGTTTTGTGCCCCCTCCAGCACACACCTTCCCTTTCCCACACTGAACAGGAAACTTGTAGTTTTGTCTCCCTGGGCACATCCCAAAGGTTAGACAACAGGCTCTGCCACCTGGAAATCTATAGTCACTGCTCAACATGCTGGGAGTGACACAAATCCAGAGCAAAGCACTATCCACTGTGCCACCTCATATTAGAATGATTGGGTACCTTTTAGCTTAAAGAAATAAAATCAACTTTCAGAGTTTAGCTTGGTTGTATGATACTGCATCTGGAACAAAAGCCTATTAACAGTGAAATTATCCCATTCATAATTGAGCACTATCATATCTAGAAGAGAATTAGAGTGAATTATTATGAGGAGATATATATGATTATAAAAATTGGAAATTTTCTGAATGCCTAAAATACAAGCATTAAATCATCTTTTCATAACCAAGCAAAAAAATAGATCTTTATTATCTTAAAATAGTGAACAAAAGGGTCCCTGGTCCAGGTGAATTTCATGCTGAAAATTGGAGATCAAGTGAAATTCTTCACATTGATCAACCTCTTCCCCAGGCTGTGTGTGATACAATGAGTCAAGTGTTTTGTCTTAAAATGTAGTAACTTAAGGGCCCGGAGAGATAGCACAGCGGCGTTTGCCTTGCAAGCAGCCGATCCAGGACCAAAGGTGGTTGGTTCGAATCCCAGTGTCCCATATGGTCCCCCGTGCCTGCCAGGAGCTATTTCTGAGCAGACAGCCAGGAGTAACCCCTGAGCACTGCCGGGTGTGACCCAAAAACCAAAAAAAAAAAGAAATGTAGTAACTTAAAACAAATAACCTAGTGAAATAATTCTGTATACATGGATATTGATATACATGCATATGTATGCACATACATTTGTATATACATGCATATAATATTTATAGTCCTTTTTGCTTACTATTAATCCTTACACCTGCTAGTTTTTGTTGTTTTTATTTGTTCATGACTCTATAATCAGGAATTACTACAGGTGGTGCTTGGGGGGGGGCATATGGCATGCAGGAGACTGAACCCAGGTCACCTATCTGCAAGTCAAGCTCCCTACCAGCTGTTCCATAGTACAGATCTGGCCCCTTTAATCTCTGGTCATATGTGATAACTTTCCTTTTTTCTTATGAATGTTGTTCATTCTCTTTTAGAAATTTTTTTTCCTTTCTTTATTTTTTTCTTGATAAACCTTATTTTATTCCCTGGAGCTGCCTGGTGAAGGAAGGTTGGGTAGCCTCAGGTCCCATGAACACTGAGAGAGAGGCGACCACCTCCCTCTTTTTGAAAATTTTAAGGAAACTTCCCAAGAAATGACTAGGGAGCCTATAGGGACCACTCCTAGGAATTTTTGGTAAACTGACTGGTGGCCCAGTGTTAAGGGCCAAAGCGCAGTGCTACTAGGTCTCTGTGTTGCTAAAAACCAGCAGGACTCTATTCAGTGGTGCTCAGGTACATGCAGACTTCATCTGCACTGTTCTGGAGACAGTGAGATGCTGGATTTTAGGGCATAAGCCACCCAAACACCTTAACCCCTATACTATCTTCTTGACTCTTCACTTAATAGGTAAATATCATGACAATAGTAGTGAGTGAGAAAATAGAAAGCCTGTCTCAAATACAGGCAGGTGGTGGGGGAGGAGGGTGATGGGGGGCATTGGTGGTTAGAATGTTGCATTGTAAAGGGGTAATGCCTTTTATTTTATAACTGAAACCCAACTACAAACATGTTTGTAATCATGGTGCTTAAATAAAGATAATTAATTTAAAAATGTTGAGCTTTTGATTTCTATTTCATCATTTTGGAAAGATAGTTATACTGGGTTAACACTTCTAGATCAACTTTAATTTTCTTAAAATACTTCAGAGATTACTATTTCAACACTTTCTGACTTTTGTTATCTCTATAGATACATTTATGTGCAATATATTTTTTTTGGTATATGATTTGTCTTTTTAATCTGCTTAATTTGGGGATTTTATTTTCTTCTTTTGGTGTTTTGAATTTTTACAGTGGTATAGTTTTTTTTTTATTCCCCCACCCCTTTTTTTAAACAGCAGCTATCTAAGCCAGGCAGGAGGGTCCTGGGATTTGGCCATATGAGTAGTGGCACTGCAGCTGTGAGACAGCTACCTATCTGTGTCCAGTAGGGACTGTGAGACCTGGGAGCGGTGTTGCTGGAGCTAGGAGACTGTCAGTGAATGGTCTCATGGCAGGGCAAGAACTGTGGAGTGCATTGCAGGCTCATCTTCATGTTTGAATTTGCAGAACATGACCATTAGCACTGAGGGGGTACAGCAGGGGCAATGCTAAGCAAGGCAGGAGGACTCTGCATTCTGGCCATATGGGCAGCAGCAGCAGCAGTGTGGCTGTGAGATGGCAGGCTGTGAGATGGTGACAGTGAGGTTGGAAAAACACTCTGCTTGCAGGCATTCTTTTGCATGTTACTGCATTCCTTTCCTGGGTGAGCCAGGAAGTGTCTCTGGCAGTCTGCATTTTGAATTAAAGTTGCCTGCACCCAGAAAAAAATATGGCCTTGAGACAGACAAGATCAGAGACAGGCAGCAATGGTGATGGTAGGCAGTTTTGAAACCAAAAGGGCCATTCTGAACTCAGTATAGTGCACACCTAGAGAAGAATGCAACCACTTCGTTTTGCTCTCTGGCTCCTCATTTCTTCAACAACACATATAAAAATACCATAATACTGCAATGATCACAATGGAAAGACAATCAGAATCCCACCACACTTAGTGAATGAAGATGGTCATTTTGAGTACTTAACTAACACCAGATACCTATGTAGCTTCTCTGATAAGGACTGAGTTCAAAGAAACCCTGGAATAGACAGCCAATAAGACTAAAGAGGATATAGAGTAGAAATGAGAAAATTTCAAACAGAAATTATAGCACTGAGAAACATGGTAGGCAAAATGAAAAGCTCACTGGGAGGCCTCACAGCAAAGTAACAGCTACTGAAGACAGTGTCAGTGAGCTGGAAAATGAGGCATAAAACCTCCACATAGCAGCAGAAGTGGGGAAAGAGCTTTAAAATAAATGAATAGAAGATGGAAAAAAATTTCAAAATGAGCAAACAGATATATCTTTGGGATAAATTCAACAGGAGTAACATTAAAAAAACAAACAGGGCCAGAGAGATAGGGTGTGTTTGCTTTGCGTGCAGGCAATTTGAACAGAAGGTGGCTCAAATCCCAGCATCCCATATGGTCCCCTGTGCCTGCAGGAGGGATTTCTGAGTGCAGAGCCATGAGTAACCCCTGAGCTTTCTCAAGTGTGAATCAAAAACCAAAAACCAAACCAAACAAACCAACAAAAAATATTCATGGGGGTCCCAGAAAAACAGGAAGAAAGCCACTATGAAATAACAACAGTCAAAGACATCATCACTGAGAATTTGTCAGAAATTAAGAGTCCCACATCCTGGATGCCCAAAGAGTAATAGCTAGAAAAGACCCAAATAAAAATACCCACAAGTGCATTCTAGACACAGTGATGGAAACCACAGATCTTTACTTGTGAATACTGAAAGCAGCAAGATCAAAAAGGGAAAATGCATACAGAAAATCATCCTTAAGATTTACAGCAGATTTATCACAATCAAACTCCAGTTCTGACTCTAGTCAGGACTCCAGTCCCCCCAGTGGTGGGATATAGTGAAAAAAACTCAATGAAATTAATGTCTCACCACAAATACTTCACCCAGCTAGACTTTCATTCAGGTTTAAAGAAAAGATACACAGTTTCATATGTAAACAACAGTTCAGAAATTTTAGAGACAAAACCAACCTTGAAAAAAATTGAAGGGTCTACTTTAAGACAAGACAGACCCCACAAACGCACTCACTTCTACAAAAAGATGGCACAAAATCCCAAGCAATCATCTCTCTCAATATCAGCAGACTAAATGAAACAGTTAAGAGACAGAGAGTGGGGATAATAGAGAAAGACTTTGGGGTTAGACAACTTGGTATGCCTGGAGCCTGGAGTTGGTCTTATGCCAGGATACTTTATGGGTAAAGTCTCCCTGTTTTTAGGACAAAGGTTTTTTCCTTTCTATTTTCCCCATATTTTGCTGTGCCTATGAAAACAATAACTGCCACACACACACCATTTTATTGTATATTTTATCTTTTATCTTTTTTTAAAAAAGAGCTTTCTGCTGTAGTATTAATGACTTTATTGGACATACAATAATTTTCATAAATATACTTGCTATTGAACTTTTTCTTCTTTTTTCTTCTCTTCAATTTTATTTTTTAGTTTTTCTTTCTATTTTTTTCAATAACTTTGCTTTCCCTTATCTTGAAACAAATGTATTATGATCAGTTATGTCAATTATGTGATGCATTTTCTTTAAATAAAAAATAGTGTTTGCCTTGCAAACAGCCGACCCAGGACCTAAGGTGGTTGGTTCAAATCCCGGCGTCCCATATGGTCCCCCGTGCATGCCAGGAACTATTTCTGAGCAGACAGCCAGGAGTAACCCCTGATCACTGCCGGGTGTGGCCCAAACTCCCCCCAAATAGCATGAATGGTGACCTCATAGTGGTGCCGCAACATAAAGTACACAGTGATGTTAGAATCATGAATTGAGACCACATAGTGGTGTGTATTACTATGTACATTTTGATGTCACAATCATGAAATATGTCATAGTGGTTGCACATCATAATGGATTCTGTGACATCACAACCATAGAGGTATGCATCAAAATGTCCATTGTAATGCCACAATCGTTAATTATGTCCTCATAGTGGTGTGCACCATAAAGTCCATTGTGATATCACAATGCTTAATTATGACATCATAGTGGCACAAAGCATAATGACCATTGTGAAGTCACAATCATGAATTATGACAACAAATTGGCCCATGTCATAATGTCTATTGTGACAACACAAACTTGAATTATTACCTCATAGTGGTGTGCATTATTATGTTCATTGTGATGTCACAATCGTGAAATATGACCTCCTAATGGTGGCACATCATAAAGAATTCTGTAAAATCACAACCATGAGTTCTGGGTGCATAAATGTCACAAACACAATTACCTCATAGCAATGTGCATCCTCATGTCCATTGTCATGTAATAATGGTTTATTATGATCTCATAGAATAGGCACAATTTAATGTTCATTGTGATGTCACAACCATGATATATGACCTCATAGTGAAACACATCATAATGTCCATTGTGAAGTCAGAATTATGAATTGTGGCCTTATGTGGTGCACAACATATTTTCCATTGTGACATCAAAACAATCAATTATGATGTCAGAGTGATGGCTCATTTTATTGTCCATTGTGATGTCACAATCACAATATAATACCTCATAATTATGGTGCATCATAAAGGGTTCAGTGACATCACAACCATGACTTATGACCTCATAGAGTGCACATCAAAATGTCCGTTGTGATGTCATAATTATGAATTATGCCCTCATAGCGGTGTGCAGCATAATATATATTGTGATGTCACAATGGTGAATTACGATGTCACAGTGGTGGCACATTATAATGTCCATTGTGAGTCCATAAAATATGGCCTCATAGTGATCTGCCCATAATGTCTATAATGATGACACAGACTTGAATTGTGAGCTCATACTAGTGTGCATCATAATGTTCACTGTGATGCCACAACTATGAATTATGACCTCATAGTGGTGGAGCAACATAAATGAATCCTGTGAGGTCACACCCATGAATTATGACTGAGAGTATTTTGCATCATAATGTCCATTGTGAATTCACAATCATAAATTATGACCTCATCATTGTGCCATAACATGAAGTATACTGTGACTCACAATCATAAATCATGACATCACATTTTGTGCATCATTATGTACATTGTGTCATCACAATCACAAATTATGACCTCATAGTGGTGTGCATCATAGTGTTCATTGTGACGTCACAACTATGAAATATGACCTCATAGGTGTTGTGATACATAAATGAAATCTTGTGCTAAATTATGACCTCATAATGGAGTTCATATAGATCACAGGGACATCACTATCCTGAATTTTAACCTCATAGTTGCAGTGCATCAGAAGCAGAAATTATGACCAGAGAGTGGAGGAGTATCGTAATGTCAATTGTGATGTCACAACTATGAATTATGGCCTTAGAGTTGGTGTCCATCATGAATGAATTTTTGAATGATGATCCCATAGTAAACCCGAATCATAAAAGTATTCTGTGATGTCACAACATTTATGAATTTTGACCTCATAGTAGGTCAAAATTATTGCCTCATCATAAAGTACACTGTGACATCACAACCATGAATTATGACCTATAGTGTTGTGCACAATAATGTTTATTGTGACATCACAACTATGAATTATGGCCTCATAGATATTGTGCATCATAAATAGAATCTGTGATTCACTACCATGAATAATAACATCATAATTTCTGTCTCAGAATGTCCTTTGTGACTTCAGAATAATCAATCACGATCTCATACTGGTGGAGCTTCATAAAGTAGACTGTGATGGTACAATTTTGATTTATGACATCTTAATGGGTCTTGCCATTAATAAATTCTGTGATGTAACAAAAAAATAAATAGACAGAGAGTGACAAAATGGATCAGAAAATTGAATTTGTGGTAGTGGGGGACTGCGAAAATAAAAAAAAAAGCAAATAAAGAAAATTGAATTCAACATTTTGTTACATACAAGAAACACATTATAATAATCAGAGCAAACACAGACTCAAGGTTGGAGGACAATTCTTCAAGCAAATAGCTCTTTAAAAAAAAGCTGGATAGTCATGGGTCTGAACTTGGGTTATCTGGGATTGCAGGGGACACTCACAAATCC
Source organism: Suncus etruscus (assembly GCF_024139225.1). Taxonomy (NCBI): domain Eukaryota; kingdom Metazoa; phylum Chordata; class Mammalia; order Eulipotyphla; family Soricidae; genus Suncus; species Suncus etruscus. The sequence continues at coordinate 151,885,740 of NC_064851.1, read as the reverse complement.
TCTCCCCAAGTTCTAGGCCCAGTACATTTCCAGTCGTATCATCTGGTCCATCAGCCCTCCCATCCCAGGTGAGGGAGGGACCACTAGTACTGGATCTAAACCTGGATTTTTCAGAATCCCAGGGCCACTTGCCAGTTCTCTACCCCAAGCTCTAGGCTCAGCCTGTCATAAACCTTGATGTCTGTCTGACCTCCTTTCCCAAAACTGCATGAAGGCTAATATGTCTGTGCAAAGTCATTCCAATTTATATCTAATATTTCCTGGCAGGTGAGCCCTAGCATTTCTTTCTCTTAGATAATATACAGTCTCAGTTGACCAAACCAAGTATTTAAAATCATTGGCAATTTTTTTCATACTCAGATAGCCTTGCATATTTAGGAAAATAACCTGTAAGACAGATATATTTGTAGCCATATTTTGTATAAAAATTCAATCGATCTGGGGCCAGAGAGATAGCATGGAAGCAAGGAGTTTGCCTTGCATGCAGGATGGTGGTTGGAATCCCGACGTCCTATATGGTTCCCCGAGCCTGCCAGGAATGATTTCTGAGCTTAGAGCCAGGAGTAACCCCTGAGCGCTGCTGGGTGTGACACAAAAGTCAAAACCAAAACCAAAAATTAATAGATCAATATTTTCCTTTTTGGTTTTTGGGCCACACCTGTTTGATGCTTAGGGGTTACTCCTGGCTAAGCTCTCAGAATCGCCTCTGGCTTGGGGGGACCATATGGGACACCGGGGGATCGAACCGCGGTCCTTCCTTGGCTAGTGCTTGCAAGGCAGACACCTTACCTCTAGCACCACCTCTCCGGCCCCAATAGATCATTTTCTTAAGTAACAAACTTTATCATTCCAACTCACAAAGGACAACTGCAGTTGGGGATATGGAGAGATTATCTGTGAGAGAAAACGATCTATTATGAGCACCCTTGTAACTTAGAACCCTAGCGCAGCCATTTACCATCTATTACAACCTTTGAGTGAGTTATTTAACCTTCCTAAGTATAAAAATCCCCACTTGGAAAATTGAGTTTCAATTCTGAGATTGTTAAGAGAACAAATAGGGGATAATATGGTGGTTAGCCTATAGAAAGTGCTTAATTATAATAGTAATTCAATATCTTAACTTTCTCATTTTAGTTTAGACTTTCTTATACTTTTCTACCTCAGTCCTGGTTCTAGGACTGTTCCTTTTTCTTAAAATTTAGGTGGACAAAGCTGAGTATTGTAGGGTTAACTTGAGCCTCTCATAAGATATTTATAAAAAGTTCTTTTGAGGTCTAAAATTAATACTTAATTGGAAGCCTACTGAACCCTACTGTTTTTTCATTTTTCCTGTGTGGGAAATGTCAAGTAGAGCAGATGTGAAATACTGCTTATGGACAGGCACAGTGAACTTGTGAGACTTAGACACAGGGGTTTAAAAAAGAAAAAAAAACCAAGCATGCAGAATCATTAAATTATTGATAATGTTTTTGGTGCAATGGGTTTATAACTAATATATATTTTAAAGTGGGCTATTTCCTTTACATTTCCTTAGGAATAACTAAAAGAGTTTTCTTGTTTTGACTTTAAAGAAAACTGACAAATGGAGAAAGGTTAAAAAAAATACATGGATTCATACAGTTTCAAGATAAAAATCCCCTTAAACTTTATAGTTGTTTGAATAATCAATTTGACATAACCATGTCATGTAGTCTTCCTTTTTTTTTTGAGCATAGTGAAGCAATAATTTTAATTTAGCAACAAGGAAGGCAAGTCCTAAATTATTACCAGTATTAAAAGTTTCACATTAACTAGTATGTTTTCCCCTCAAAAAACCTCCAAATAGGGTACAGTGATGTGGAGCACCCCTACCTTGTCAGTGTATGATCTTGTATTCAAAGTCTCCTTGTCTCATATGATCCCAAGCATGATCTTTGCAGTTGCTGTTTGAGCCTGGCAAATTTGCTTTCTTTGACCCCTGAAGCTACACTGTCATTGCAGCCAGGAGTAAGCACCACACACTTCTAGGTGTGACTCCTAGAAGGCATTGCATGACAACTAAAAAGAAATGTGAATGCCATGGCTGGGAAGTATGATCCCTGGCACGGATGTGTTTGACAACCACAGCAACGTCCAGTGAGCAGAGCCATAAATTAAGTAAATCAACCAAGAGTACATGTGCAAGCGCCACAGCTAAAGGAGTGCAAACTTCAGTGAGCAAAAGCACCACAAAATGATGCACTTCCTTAGGCAAGCACCCTCCAGTCATTGCAATAACAATATCAATAACAGCAATAACACAGAAGAGGAGAAAGAGTAAGGGAAGGAATTTTTTTGTTTGTTTATTTTTGTGTCACACCCAGCAGCGCTCAGGGGTTACTCCTGGCTCTATGCTCAGAAATCGCTCTTGGAAGGTTCAAGGGGTCATATGGGATGCAGGGATTCGAATGACCATCCTTCTGCATGCAAGGCAAATGCCTTATCTCCATACTATCTTTCTGGCCCAAGGAAGGGAATATTTCTCCTTTATCCGGAATATTTTTTAAAAATGGAAGGCAACTAATTATATTCCCTAAAAAGTGTCATTTTCCTAAATCATTAGCACATTGGAACATTATTGGAAACAAAAATGTTGGAAGAGATTGGGGACTGATACTAGGAAACTATGAAACTACCTATAGTTATTTTCTACTCAGGATCCAGAAGTCATATAGCTTGTGGAGAGAGATAGTAAATCCATAGTTTTGGTCATATTTATGATCTAGAAGAAAGATAAGAAAGTTCATTTTTTCTAAAATTTCTGAAAAATTCCTGATTTTTTTTTAAGGATATGTGTCATTTGTGAAATTGCTAGAATAGGTAGGTATTAAATTTGAATTTGAAACAAAAAGCACAGAGGGGTATGTTAATGAAATGAAGTAGTCAAATGAAGATAACTAACTTTTAAGGCATTCTTGGAAAATTACAAAGAAATATTGCTCAATATTGTCTAAAACTTTATTACTTTTTGAGCTGATTTTGAATTTAAAAAATTAGTGCCCAGAGAAATAATACCTGGGTTTGGTCCCCATCATCACTTATGGTCCCTCCATAAACTAAACTAAACAGGGTAATTCCTGAGTTTAGAGCCAGGAGCGAGCCCTGATACTCACTGGATGCCATGCATAGCACTGCTCATGGGTCACTCCAGGCTCTGTGCTCAGGAAATATTCCCAGTGGATTCAGGTGACCATATGGAATGCTGACAAAGCAAGTATCCAACATGTTGTACCATGGCTCCAGCCCCAAATGATTTATCTTGAAAAACCAACTCTGGGGATCGGAGCGGTGGTGCAGCGGTAGGGCGTTTGCCTTACAAACAGCTGACCTAGGAAGGTGGGCCGTTGGATCCTCCGGCGACCCATATGGTCCCCCAAGCCAGGAGCGATTTCTGAACTCATAGCCAGGAGGAACCCCTGAGTGTCACCGGGTGTGGCCCAAAAACCAACCAAACAAACAAAGTAAAAAAATAATAACTGCCCTTACCAACATTACTGTATTTGGCATCACAACAGTGCTAAGATGTAGGCATTTGTACTTGTGTCTCTATTGTACAGTGGTGGCTTGTAGACAGCAGGTGAAATGGGCATTAGTAAAGGATGCTTAAGTGATGCTCAGTAGGGTTGGACACCCCAGTTGGTCTTGTCCTTTGGTGGGGAAGTGTCCAGAACTTCCTACCTGCCAGTATCCACTCTTATTCTCTAAACTCTTGCCTCCTTTTGGCTATACAGGCTGTACATCAAAGGAGAGACTTCTACAGACTATTTTCTCTTTATAATCAACTCATCAGCCCTGTGGAAAATGTTTCTGATACTGTCATGGTGCACTGTAAAATAGCCATCACACAGCTGGCTAACGTGGTAAGTGCCATACATTCACCAAGTGTCTGGGAAGATCCCCAACCCTGAGAAGTCAGAGCAGAGATGTTATGCATGGTAAATAAGAGAAATTTAAATATACAAATGATCAAGTTTGAGTACTATATCTACAAAGCCATTCACCAATAAGAAATATTTGTCCATTGATACTATTTATGGTAGGCACTGTTTTCTTGGGATGCTTTTGGAATCACTTAATGAAATGAAACTTTGCAAAGGAGTATACAAAGGAGATTAATTCATTGTGTAGTTATTTTTATTAATATCTTTAATATCTTGATTACAAATATGATTGTAGTTGGGTTTCAATCATGTAAAGAACACCCCCTTCACCAGTGCAATATTCTCACCACCAGTGTCCCAAATCATTGTGTAGTTATTAAGTAGCTTTCCCATGACTGCATGATCGAAAAAGACGGATCTGTGATTTAAGTCAGCATTGATCAAAATTATAAATTTTACTTCATGGAAAAATTATTGATTTAAATAATTGCTCTAGATTTTGTAAGAAAGAAATCCAATCACTTTTCTGATAAAGTTTTTTGTTTTTTGTTTTTTTGGGCCACATCCTGTGACGCTCAGGGGTTACTCCTAGCTATGTGCTCAGAAATCGCTCCTGGCTTAGGGAACCATATGGGATGCTGGGGGGTTTGGGGGGATTGAACCGCGGTCATTTCTAGGCTAGCCCAGGCAAGGCAGATGCCTTACCTCTCTGCACCACCACTTCAGCCCTTTTTTCTGATAAAGTTTTATCTAATTCTGAAAAAAAAAAAAAAAAAACCAAAACAGCTGGAATTCTGAGGCCTCATTTTAATTAATTGCTAGTATATTCAAGGAGACGACTTAAGTTTCTTCTTTTTTTTAAGCAAGGGCTCCATACAGCAGTACTTGGGGTACCTGGGGTTATCCTAGTGATGCTTAGCTTAATGATGTAGTCTCAGTTTGGTTCAGTGTAGTGCTCAAGGCCACCAGGGTATTCCTACCGTATTTATTTGAGTATAACGCGCAAACTTCCTGCCAAAAAAAAAAAAAAAAGAAATCAAAGTTTGGGTGCGCGTTATAAACGAGAGCTGGGGTGGGGTGGCAGTGGCGGCCGGTCGGGTCCAACGAGGGCGCAGGCGAAGACATACGAAAAGAAATGATCATCAAGAGTTTTTTTAAGACAGGCATCAGCAATCCAATAAACAGCACAGAAGACGACCTGCTGTGGAATTCAGACTCAGAAGAAAGCAAAGAAACTGGAGAAACAGATGCTCCTGCCAACTGGGACACCTATGAGAAATTAACTCGAGAAGAATGGGAACAACTCTTTAATGTATCTGATGATGAATCTGACTTGGAAGCATTGTAAATAAATATTGTTACTGGTCATGTTATTTCGGTATTGTGTTTATACCAGTTTACATTGTCAATAAATGATTTTGATCATGGCCGCACGTGTTCAACAACGCTTTTTGTCAATTACAATGCTTGGTGTGAAACAAAATTTTATACCGATTTTAATAGAAAATTAAGGGTGCCCATTATACATGGGTACGCGTTATACTCGAATAAATACGGTAGCTGAGCTTGGAGGGCTGCGTGCTAGATAATGAATATAGCACTTGGCACAGGCTAGACTTGGACTCCACTACTTGAACTATATCACATCCATACCCCTTTTCCTTATGAATAATATTCACATACTAGTTGGTAGAAGAAGGGAAAGAAGAATCTGGAATTCTAACATAGAATAGCTTCTGGGTAAAGTAGTATGTTAAGTTGGGGAGACCCGAGCTAGCTTGGGCCACAGTGTCTGGACCACCAAAAATAGTATGCTGAGGAAATAAAGGAAGTCTGAAGCACAACCAGAGAGGGTGTTAGAGAGTTTCTCTAGTCGTGCACAAATGAATGGAGCCATTTTCTTCGTATCAGTCTAGCCCAAGATTGGGGAGAGAGCATGTAGTCCTCCCAGATGGTCACAGGGGAAATAGTAGTAGCTCTCCAAGTGTACTTGGGGAAAGGTCTTATTTCAGATATGAAGTGAGGGTCAATTCCATTCTGTTATTCACCATGGACTAGGCTGATGTTTTGGGCCTGGACTGAATGTGTCTATCTGCTGGTAAATATAGGATCAAAAAGAAAACAATAACATATACTTTCTCTAACTTTATTGGACCCACCCATTCATTTAATAAATACTATTTACCTATTCTGATCTCTTTCACCACTCCCTCAAAGGGCTTATTACTGGGCACCTACAATGTTGGAAGCCAAGCTTGCATTGAGTTGTTGTAAATGGAGAACCAAACTGAGTTTTACCTAATGTCTGTGACAATCTGATGACCACCTCAGAATACATCATCTCTCAAATCCATAGACAATTATAACCCTTTCAGGAAATTGTTCTGAGGCTGATGAGTAAGGGACTGTGAATACAAATTTAAACATGTGACTTTTATCGGAGATTAAAATAAAAGAACTCAAGAAAACCAGTTAATTCTTTCTTATGTAAAAAAAAACTGAAGTCCAGTAGGACAAAACTTTACACTAACTTTGTGGTGTTAGTTGATCAGAGCAAGCAGTGAGTATGCTTTGCTGTTCACTTGGACTGTCATGTTCAACATAAGTAACAGTGGCACATGTTCCTTTTGTCTTTTATTAATTTTACATGTGATTTTTTCCTTCAGTATTGCCTTAGAATCTAAAGTAACTGCTGTATTTTTCACTCATGTCACATTCTTGGCAAGAAGCAAGATAAAGCAATCAACCATCTGTGCTTTCCTTAACAAGTTTGCCTAGAAGCTCCATTCACATCTGTTTCCCATTTTGTTTATAGACTGAAGCTAAAAATAAAAAGAAAATTTGTAAAATGTAGATTTTCCAATTAGAATTTTATTTATTGATAAAATTGCAGATTCACATGCAGTTGTAAAAAGCAGTAAAGAGATCTCTTGTGTTCTTTGCCCAGTTTCCCCAATAGCAACTACTTCCATTTCTAAGATTTGGTCATTTGAAAAAATGTTTTATATAAATAAAATTCTATAGTATGTAACCTTGGGTATTTTCCTCCCACCTAAGAGACTCATCCCAAATAGTTGCATAAATCAATAGGTTGCTGCATTACAGATTGCTTAATCATTCATTGACTGCAGAACATTTGGAGTCATTCTGGTTTTTGTCTATTACAAAAAAAATGCTTCTATGAACACTTTTGTACAGATGTTTGTTAATCATATATCAATACTATAGTTTCTGGGTCATAAGGTGGCTTCATGTTTCATTTAGAAAAAAAACTGTCAATATAATTTTTGTTTGTTTGTTTTATATTTGGGGGCCACACCTGGTGGTGCTCAGGGGTTACTCCTAGGTCTGCGCTCAGAAATTACTCCTGGTAGGCTTGGGGGACCATATGAATGCTGGTGATGGAACCTGGGTTGACCAGGTTCAAGACAAATGCCTTACCCACTTTGTTATTGCTCCAGTTCCTTCTAATATATTTTTAAAGTTGTTGACATAGTGATATTAATACCAACAGTATGTTATCTTATCAATGTCCCCACAGTATTTTTTATTTAAATCATTTGCTATTTAAACCTTTTTAACCATTATTTATTTATTGTCATCATTTTTATTTAAAATCTTTTTATTTGAGACACCATCATTTACAATACCATTAGTGACAGGGTTTCATGCATATAACCATCAATACTATACGCTTTACCCTATCTCATAGTCTTCCATGACACTACCCTCTTCATGTTACCATGATAAGCTCAAATATCATCATATTTAATTTTAGCCTTTCTAATTTGGTTCTATTTTGTGTTTCCCAAATTTCTATTGATATAGAACATCTTTCCACATACAGATATGCTATCTGTATTTCCTCTATGGTAAAATAGGATTCCTTTTTGCCCTTTCTAACTGGATTGTTTTGATAGTTTTGATATTATTGTTATGGTGGTGATGGGATCAACTTGTATTGTTTACACACTAGGTTGCTGTGGCTGGGATCACACAGTGATCATGTGATCACAGTGATATGTGGTGGTGTCAGAGATCTAATTTGCCTTAGGTTCTCTCGCATGCAGGACTCTACCACTGGACCACATTTTGGGGGCCCTTTATATGATTGTTTATATGATTGCTTTTAAGGTTCAGAGTTGAGAGCTCTTTCTTTTCTCTTTTGTTATTTTATATCTTTAGAGGTTTTTATAAATTTGTTGTTTTTATATAGTCAACTTAGAATTTCATTGTTTTTTTTTTTGGGGGGGGTCACACACAGCAATGTCCAGGAGTTACTCCTTACTCTGTACTCATGAAATCCCTCCTGGTAGTGCTCAAGAGATCATATGGAATGTCAGGGATCAAACCCCAGATTGCTTGCGGGGAAGGCAAGCAACCTACCCATTGTCCTATCTCTTGGACCCTAATTTCCTTTATTGTCTTTTGCCTCCTCAATTTTCTTTTTTTAAATCAGACCCAGCCATGCTTAGAGCTATTTTTAGTTTGATGCTCAGGAGTCACTCTTAGTGACATTCAAGGATATGTTCCACTAGGGATCAAATTCAGACTTCACCTATGCAAAGCAGTCTTGGGAACCAGCCTTTGGAACTATCAGCACTCCTTAATCTTACTTATTTTGCCTTTATATAAACTTTCCCTTTATGATGATTCTTGTTTTGGCTTATATTTTGTGCTTCTTTTTCTAATTTCTTGGGGTAGAAACTTAAATTATTGATTTAAGAACTTCCTTCAATTTTCACATGTCACCCCACCCTAGACTAAATGCTAATTTTACCTGATGGCCAGACCTGCCCACATCTGGGAGGGGTCAATGGAAGGTAACTAAGGGGCTGCCTGAGGAGTGTAAAGGGATTCAGCAAGAAGGCTCTGCAGAAGTAGGCAGCGTGGAGAGATGGCAGATTCAGAATTAAATTCAGGGCAGCTTAAGGGGTTGCTTAAAAGGTTAGCCTAGAAGCCACGCATTGTGGTTAAGGCTTTTAACTAATGAAGCTTCATGTCTCCTGAAACTTCATAACTGCTGTGGATCATTTCCTCGATGCTACCCTGAACCTGTATACCCTCTGGCTGGAAAGAACTGTAGGTGCCTGGCCCCAGGTTGGCAGAGAAAGACCTCACCATCACTCTCCATCCATCCAGCTCCATCCAGGACTCAATAATTCATCATTAATATGCAATTCAACATTCATGTAATTTTTTTCTCAGTGCTGATTATTGGGGGGGTGAGGGTCATGTCCAGTGGTACTCTGGGCATACTCCTGGCACTGCTCTCAGGGACACTCTGTTTGGGCTCTGGAAACCATATGGAATTCCAAAGATTGAACCCAGAGAGGTCACATCTGAGGCAAGAGCCCTACCTATTGTATGTTATATTATTGGTCCAACCCATCAGAGCTGGTTTTTAAATGAATCTTCAAGTTTTGATATGTATACTTTTGTTTCATTCAGTATAATTTTAAAAATTACTTGGAAGTTAATTTCCATGAGTTAGATCTTTCCCTGTTATCTTTTGTTATTGATTTCTAATTTCATTATGTTATTCTTTTTGGTTTCAAACTCATTTTCTATCAGAGAACACACCATATGACTGACATTATTTTAGTTTTTGGGCCACATCTGGTGATGCACCTGGCTATATGCTCAGAAATCACTCCTGGCTTGGGGGACCATATGGGACACTGGGGATCAAACTGCAGTCCATCATAGGTTAGCTTGTGCAAAGTAAACACCCTACTGCCTGTGCCACTGCTTCAGCCCCTATTTTAGATTTTTTTTTTTTTTTTTTTTTTAGGTTTTGGGTCACACCCGGCGGTGCTCAGGGGTTACTCCTGGCTGTCTGCTCAGAAATAGCTCCTGGCAGGCACGGGGAACCATATGGGACACCGGGATTCGAACCAACCACCTTTGGTCCTGGATCGGCTGCTTGCAAGGCAAACACCGCTGTGCTATCTCTCCGGGCCCTATTTTAGATTTTTTGAGGTTTTGTTTTCTTTGTGGTCACAGCCAGAAATGCTCAATAATCATTCCTGATCCTGCTCTCAAGGACCACTCCCGGTCAGACTTGGGAGATCATATATAAAGTTGGGGGTTGAATATGTATGAGATTACAAAGCCATGTGCAAGGTAAGCACCCTAATCATTCTGGCACATAGTGAGGTTTATTGTCTATGTTGGTAATATTCATGAATGTTTAAAAATGAATTCTAAAGTGTTTTTTACTGTTCGGTTATGTCAATGAGAGTTTGCTGGTTTCTTATATTGTTCACATATACATTTTTGAAGATGTTTTTTCAGATATCCTATTGATTATTGAAAGGGGGTGTTGAAATCCTCCCCCATAACTGAATATTTGCCTTTTTCTTTTTTCAGCTCAAGTTTTTGTTTTAACTATTTTGAAACTCTTGCTGATGCTAGCCAGTTTTATCTTTATGGCAGTTTTACTACTCATCATGTGTTTAATGTCTCTTCTCTCTCTCTCTCTCTCTCTCTCTCTCTCTCTCTCTCTCTCTCTCTCTCTCTCTCTCTTTCTCTTGTCGTTTTTGGGTTACACTCAGCAGTGCTCAGGGGTTATTCCTGGTTCTATGCTCAGAAATAGCTCCTGGCAGGCTTGGGGAACCATATGGGATGCCGGGATTTGAACCACTGTCCTTCTGCATGCAAGGCAAATCCCTTACCTCCATGCTATCCCTCCGGTTCCCCTCTTTTCTCTTTAGTAATTGTTTTCTCTGAAGTCTACTTGGTCAGATATAGGCATAATATAGGCATAATAATTGGTTTGTTAGGTAGCATGTGTTCTTCAGAGCACCAGAAATCCCTGGGGAGCACCATTGCCACTCAATAATGAACTCTGAGGGTACAGTGTAATATAGTGAAGAGAGAAAGCAAGATCACTAGCTTCCTGGTGAAGGCCTCCTAGCAGCTAATTGAGGCCCTCAATTGACCTTAAAACACCAAAAACTAGGAGGCAGGTGGGGAAAACAAAAACCAAAAACCACCAAAAACTCTTATGGGAATATATTTGCTTCCATGAAGAATGACCTTGAACATAAAGTTTTTAGGAAGAGATAATATTTTAGGGGAGCATGTCCATTGCCTTCTTTCAGGAATACAGGACAAAGTCCCTGACAGTACTTTTTTTTGGGGGGGGTCACACCTGCTAAAACTCAGGAATTACTTCTGGCTCTGAGCTCAGAAATTACCCCTGGCAGACACAGGGGACCATATGTGATGCCAGGATTTGAACCACCACCCGTCCTGAATTGGCTGCATAAGGGCAAATGCCCTACCATGGTGCTATCTCTCTGGCCCTTGACCCAGTATTCTTGACAACCTATAATATGTATGAAATGACAAAACTTGTAAAATGTAACCATTTTGGCCTTTCTATTCTCAAACTCAAAGATTCTATTGCTGCTGCTCCAGAAATGTGTCTATTTAAAATTGGAACCCAAATCCTTTAATGTAGAATATGTTAACTAATCTGTTTTCCCAAAAGAGACACACAAGATGATGCTCCCTAAAATAGATAAGGAACATATCTTTCCTTTACTCCATCAATAGGAAACCATGAAAATTTATTTGTTGACCTAGGGTTTGACCAAAGAGAGAATATATAGTGAGTGGTTAAGGCACTTGACTTGCACAAGTCCAATACCAGGTGGATTCCTGGCATTGCATATAGTCACAAGAGTGATCCCTGATCACAGATCCAGGAGTAAGTTCTAAGTACTACCAGAGCTGTGTTCCTGCAGATAAAATTTGGAGGCTTGACATTGTTCTTTATAACAATTGTATCTAATAACCATAGTCTCTTTTCAACATTTTCTTTGTTTTTTTTTTAATATTTTATTTTTAATTATGAAAACAAATATGCAAAGAAAGAGGACAAGGTAAAGTTACAGTGGAAGAACAATCAACCATAACATAATTCTCAGAATATAAATCCCCTTGCTGATATCTTAACTTTGAACTTTCAGCCAAAGAACATTAGATAAATAAAACAGAATCCATGTACAATTACTTTGTCCCTCAAGTCCCAGATTGTAATACATTATAATATTTCTTAGCAGCAGACAAGGCAATCTAAAGCCATAAAACTTATGTAACTCCTTAGACATTAGAGGCATAGTATTTTTTACATTTCCATGTACATGCATATTAGTTTAAGTTAACTTCAAAAGTTTAAGTGTTTTTTTTTTAAAGGATTAGAGTCAAAGGAGCACAGTAAAAACGGTGTTAGAGTGGCAATTGTTGTTTGCATAGGCCCACCAAAATATGAGGGGCATGGAAAGGAATAACCTTGGCCTAAACACAAAGAGACCCTACCCCTGAAGTTTCCTGGCATAAGACCAACTCTAGGCTCCAGGCAAGCTAGATCATCTAATCCAAGACATTGTAGTACCAACACACTTTTATTTTTCACATAGTCTCTGTTGTTAGTATCATATTTCTGTATTAAAGATCCTGAAATCTGCATATCCTACATTGAAGTCAGGATGTGGAGCGTCCTCTCGTTTCACCTCACAATTAAAGGGCAATGAAGAGAGCTGTCCTGTAAGCAGGTCGTTGTTGTTGTTAAGTCTTCTCAGTGTTAAGGGAAGTCTCTTTTGAGCAGGTTGATGTCTGAGCAGTGGTAGGGTCTTCCGTGGTAGAGGATTGCTTTCAGGTGATGTTATAGACAAATTTGGATGTTTCATGGTTGGCTTCCCTGGTTCAGGGGTGAATGGAAAATGCCCATTCTTCTGAGGCCTGTGCCAGGTCGTTATGTCAGTGTTCAGGGTGTAAGGTCCCTTTGCACTACAAGATTTGTGTGTTCCAATCTCTATTAGATAAGATCTTATTTGTATGTATAGTGTTTTCCCATTTTAATGTGTCTATGCAAAAAAGGAACAATGCCATGTGGCGTTATTGGCGCATATGGGGGCCTTAAGAACAAGTCCAACAATCCCCATGACATGGTTCAATCAACAGCATTAAACTGGGGGACTCTTTCACCAAAATTCCTTATTGAACAGCTCACAAAGAGAAGATAAAAAGTGGTTAGAATCATCACTGTATAAGAGAATATTTAGTAAGACTTATAGCTGTCAGAGAAAAAACACATAAAATATTCAAAAGAAATACATGTCCATTTTGAAATAGTTGGGGGTTGTTACACACAATGCACGGCTTTGGTCTGTGATTAGGATTGTGCAGTACTGAAGTTAAAAAGAGTAATGTGGGTCAGTGATTTTGGGGGGTGAGAGAGTTAAGGAGTAAAAATGAGCTTTGTAGGGGTGTGGGAAAGGGCAGAATACAAAATGGACATTCTGGATACACAAAACATAACATAAGGATAGGGAATACTCTTAATACATGCAGTGCGCGTGGGGGCACTAGCCCCTGTGCAGTTTTCTACATGTAGACTGGTCAGAAATTGACAGTGACAGATTTAGTGCAACCGAGCAAATCTCAGCACACCCCAAGTTAGGACCCACCATTTCTGGCCGCCTGGGCTGGAACCCAGGGAAGGCCTGGAGGCTGGGGCAGAAGAGGGGACGGCTGGGGCCTATCAAGATCCCAGTGCACCCAAGTTAGGGAGAAGGCCTTCCACATGGGGTCTCCCCAAACCTCATGCCGGCTAACTCAACATTTTCTTTGTTAACGGCTTACTTTTAGCAAAGGAGGAGATGATTAATAAATCTGATTTACTTTGTAGTGACCTTGGTGACTTCTAACTTGAAGGCAAAAGAAATACTCCTTTGAAATAGGATGGTATGATAACCTGGACTCCACCAGCTGCATTCAAGTGTTCCTGTCCTATGTTTATTACCCTTTACCCTTTGACTATCAAAATTGTTCCCTAAGTGGAGGTGGGGTGAGGTGGAGGGAAATTTGGGATATTGGTGGTGGGAATGTTGCACTGGTGAAGGGGGGTGTTCTTTACATGACTGAAACCTAATCACAATTATATTTGTAATCAAGGTGTTTAAATAAAGTTATTATTAAAAAATTGTCCCCTAAAATTTGGTTTCTGGACATATGATAAAGCTGAAATTAATCTTATATAATAATTGATTCTAAAGTAGGTATGAATGAATTTTGGGAGAACAGTAATGGGAAATAGTTGATGCTTTTGGCTAGAAACATGACATAAAATACAACTGTTGTGAAGAGATAAACACAGATATAACCTATTCTTTTTACATTAGAAGATTGCCAATGTCATCTGCCATTTATTTAATCATTTTTTTAATTTCATTTATAACTGTGTTGGTCTTTGATATTCCTTCTGACTGTGAAGGAAAAGTGATACTTTGCATGTAAGTTCTGCTTTATTTAACTGTGTTTTGCCCTTAATCACAGAAACAATCTCATCCACATCTCTTGTGATCCTACTGGTTGGGGACAATCTATTGCTCACCATGATCTTTGTTACTCTCTCCATTATAGTGACTGTATTTGTATTGAACATACACCATTGATTCCCACCACTCATACAATGTCCAAATGGGTGAAGATGGCTTTCGTCTAGAAACTACCCTGAGATACTGTTGAGAAGAAAGTCTCTGGACAAGCAGAGGGACACAGATTTGGGTAAGTCTCCCAAGGACACTTCCGTTAAGGCAGCCAAAGTCAAATCTGAAAAGTACAGAGAGCCCAAACTTCTGAAAGAATGCTGCCATTGTCATAAATTAAGTAAGCTTGCCACCAGCAAGAGAAGATTGTCAGCCTTTACAGGGTTACTAAAAATTTGGAGCATTTATCTGAAATTAAAGATGTGATTAATAGTGTTTCAATTCATAGCAGAAAGTATGAAATGCCAAAATGAGAAAAAGAAGGTAAATGCATATATCTTCTGGTTTATTTTTATTTATTTATTTATTTATTTATTTATTTATTTATTTATTTATTTATTTATTTATTTATTTTTGGTTTTTGGGTCACATCCGGCGGTGCTCAGGGGTTACTCCTGGCTGTCTGCTCAGAAATAGCTCCTGGCAGGCATGGGGGACCATATGGGACACTGGGATTCCAACCACCTTTGGTCCTGAATCGGCTGCTTGCAAGGCAAACGCCGCTGTGCTATCTCTCCGGGCCCATATTTTCTGGTTTCAATACTTGCAACATACTATAAAGATGCTCAGAGCTTTCTGGCCACTCTTTACAAGAGTGTTAATTTGAGCTATTATGCTCTTATAGGCAGTCTGGCCTGGGAGTGGGATAGAATAAGGTGCAACTTCAAGTAAAATTTTCACCTCAAGAAGTGTAAATGCAAGTAATTTCTGACTTAAAAAACAAGCAGGATAAGTGTGGTTAATGAAACCAAGAACCACAGCCTAAGAAATACAGACAGACTGGAAGATGAAAATGGATGGAAGATGAAAAAGGAAGATAATTCTAGAGCTAATTTGAAGCCTGGGGGTAGTGGAAAGAGGGAGGGCATGAACCTTTCCCAGTTTCCACCACACTGATTCTCCTTGAGAGGGATTAAGGTAATGGTTGAATTAATCTCAGAGATATTTTTAGACTATCAACACATTCTACTTTTCTTCAATGTCTAGCCATAGCAACATGGACTTCTTACATCCTCCAAAGAGAGCTTAAAAGAATCATGCCAGTTTCCCAAGCTACTATGGTGACGAACTGAGGCTATCTGAAACTGTGCATGTATCTGAGTTGGGCCTCATTGCAACTTTTATTGTCTGTGTCTCACAGTGAAAGAGTATTGTGAAACCCAAAGTACCCCCTATCAGTAATAGGGAAGATCCTGTAACTGTATGTCACAGAGAGGGAAAGGAAATGCATCATGGGACAAGTGAGACCAAGGACTCCTTACATCATGGCATTTTCCTAAAATATAGGCAAATGTTGTGAGTTTTTTGCCTTATAAATATAGCTTTATTAAAAGTGGATCAAAGACCTTGTTATAAAACCATTTCTAGGGGCCGGAGAGATAGCATATAAGTAGGGCATTTACCTTGCATGCAGAAGGACTGTAGTTCGAATCCTGGCATCCCATATGGTCCCCCTAGACTGCCAGGAGCAATTTCTGAGCATAGAGCCAGGAGTAACCCCTGAGTGCTGCAGGTGTGACCCAAAAACAAAAGAAAATAAAAAAAACATCTATAATATTTATTAAGAAAAACAAAGGAGTCCCCACGATCTTGACTTCAATAAAAATAATCTGATTGGCAAAGAAAACAAAAGGAAAGGTAAACAAATAGTACTACAACAAATTAAAAAGCATCCATGCTGTGAAATAAATGAGGTTGGAAATAAAACATCCCACTGATATTTTCACTTCATACAAAATTAAAAAGATAATATCCAAGATATATGTCACTCTCAAAGTTCAACAACAATAACAAGCATGGGGCCAGAGAGATAGCATGGAGGTAAGACGTTAGCCTTGCATGCAGAAGGTCGGTGGTTCAAATCCCAGTATCCCATATGGTCCCCTGAGCCTGCCAGGAGCGATTTCTGAGCATAGAGCCAGGAGTAACCCCTGAGCGCTGCCAGGTGTGACCCAAAAACCAAAAACCAGGGCCCGGAGAGATAGCACAGCGGCGTTTGCCTTGTAAGCAGCCGATCCAGGACCAAAGGTGGTTGGTTTGAATCCCGGTGTCCCATATGGTCCCCCGTGCCTGCCAGGAGCTATTTCTGAGCAGACAACCAGGAGTAACCCCTGAGCACCGCCGGGTGTAACCCCCCCAAAAAAACTAAAACAAAAACAAACAAAAAAAACCCCCAAAAACCAACCAAACAAACAAACACAAACAATAACAAGCAACTTTATCTAAAAAAGTCAGTGATTATGAACAGAAAATTGCTCAAGGAAGACATACGAATAGCTAATAGGCATATAGAAAAATGTATTTCATCATTTATTATCAGGGAAATACAACCAAATGTTGTGATTGACTCAGGATCAATAGGCCTCTCAGGACACAATAAGCATAAAATTTGCAAAAAATTAGGGATTAGGAACCAGATGAATATGATATACACAGTCACCTCTTCACAACCAGCCTTATTGGGGGTTCCTGGAGTAGCCAATTATTGATTGCTATTCCTCCATTTTACCCCACGTCCAACACTCTTGGGAATTTTTCTTGCACTTAGAAAAGTTGCAAGAAATCCCATGTCCTTAGTAACTACTTGAGGAATAAAGTAGTGGACAACAGTTCTTCATGTAATATTTAGGAGACATGAGATAATGAAACTACCAACATTTGCCTTAATATTGCCAGAAATTTATCTTTAAAAAAGATAGCTTATTTATTTAAAAAGTAGCTTATTTATTAAACAAGTTATTTTTTTTTTTTTTTTGTGGTTTTTGGGTCACACCCGGCAGTGCTCAGGGATTATTCCTGGCTCCAGGCTCAGAAATTGTTCCTGGCAGGCACGGGGGACCATATGGGACGCCGGGATTCGAACCGATGACCTCCTGCATGAAAGGCAAACGCCTTACCTCCATGCTATCTCTCCGGCCCCAACAAGTTATTTTCTATTGTTTTAATTTTTTTTTAAAAAAAGATTTGAATTTTTGTTTGCTTTTTAGGTATAAGATGACTGGGAAAATGTGGCCATGGTAGTGGATAGTGTCTTTCTTTAGATATTTATAATTGTATGTTTGAAACTACATGTTTATTTCTACAGCCACTACTGGAAAATCACAGTAAAATCTTAAGGATTTTATGTTCAGAAACTTACAAACATAATATTGCTTCTGTCTGTCATAGGCAAAAAATGATGGAGTTGGTTTAGGGGAGAAGACACCCAGACAATGGAGGAAAGAAGAATTTTATTGGAGAGGAGTGGGGTTGGAATGCTGGAATATGCATGAAGCCCTATCACTAATAGTACTAGTAATAATAGATGATACTTAGGGGGCTATTTCTGGCAGGCTTTAGGGAGATCATTTGGGATGCCAGTAATCGAACTAGGGTTGGTGGTGTGCAAGGCAAACACTCTACCTGCTCTTTGTGCTATTGCTTTAGCCCCAAGCTTTAATGGTTTTATTAGTCTCTCAATTTAATTAAGCTTGTTGGTTATCTTTGATTGGTTCCAGCCTTTGTCCTGAGCTGGTAGCAGGATTGGTGCTTTTAAATTATATCATATCTTTAAATATTTTTTGGTTTTATGGTTTCCTGAAATGTCCTGCTGGTCTTATTTTAATAGCATGCATTTAACTGACTATTCCTGAATAAACTCATTTTTGTTAATATAGTTTAAGTTTGACTTAAAGTTGTCAGGGCATATGTTTTTAGGTCACAGGGAAAATCTTCCACCTCTCTGGATTTTTCCTGGGGTGGATGAATAATCAAACAGAGCCAGAAGAATCAGCAAATAAAGTCAATTCAATAATGTACATGTATAGAGTTTTTAGATAGTTGTAACCACTAGGTATCAAGAAGAGAAAGGGAGGAAATTTCACTAGATACAGGGGAAATAACCTCATCTTTTCCTTTGAGAGAAAAAAGGCATGTTTCTCAGAAAAAAACATGCTCTAAACTTACCCTTGGATAATATTCCTAATTACACTCTTCTAGTTTAAGATTTTTGTCTATTCTAAAGATCAATATTCTTTTGGTTAATTGTCATTGTTGAGTTGTAGTGTTTTGTTTTAACAAGTGGGGGAAAGAGAAAATCTGTGATGTTGAGAAGCTAGCTATTCCTGATTCTATGCTTAAAAGTGATTTCTGGCTGTGCTCAGGGACCATACATTGTGCTAGGGGTTTGAATCCGGGTTGCAACAGATAAATCTATACACAGGGAAAGTGTATACTTTCTGAGCTATATCTCCAGCCTTGTAGGAGTTTTAATTTATTTTTATTTTGTTAGATACAGAAACAAGACATTTAATGGGCTGCAGAGATCATATACAGGGTTAAGGCTTTTTCCTTGTATAAAGTCCAAATACAGACTTCTTATCAGTATTTTTTTCCACTGTAGAGTCTGGATCAGTTTTAGTGATGAGAAAGGGCCAAAAAGTTACATTAAAATTGGATTCTGGGGCGTTTGCCTGCACGTGCCAACCTTGGATGGATCCTCTTTGGATTTCCAGCAACCCATATAGTCCCCTGAGCCTGAAGTGATTTCTGAATGCAGAGTCAGGAGTAACCTCTGAGCACTGCTGGGAGTGACTCAAAAACAAACAAAAATTCTGGAGCCAGAGTGATAGCACAGCTGTAGGGCGTTTGCCTTGCATGTTGCTGACCCGGCATGAACCAGGGTTTGATCCCTAGTATCACATATGGCCCCCCGAGCCTGCCAGAAGAGATTTCTGAGCACAGACGCAGGAACAGCCCCTGAACGCTATTAGTTGTGGCCCAGGCTAAGGATGCTAAATAGTCAGTGTGCATTTGTCCCTAATAACATGTCCCTGAGGCCGCCAATAAACAGTGAGAATACTCTTGGTGTTCATTTGGTGCACAGATCTGTGAAAGCATATGTAAGAGAACTTGTTGACACATATTCTTAAAGTACCTCTTTGTGACAAAAGCATTCTTCCTGATAAAAAAAATATGGTAGATTGCACCTTCCACATTTCTTTTACCCAGAGAGTAGAAGATGTTAGATGATCTTCACCATAGATCTTTACCTACTAATAGGTATTGGTGCCAGTACCTCTCCCACAGAGCGATTTAGAAGGTTGCCTGAACTAATATTCTCAATTTTTCTTCTTTCTCCAATTCCATTTGGATCCTGCATCTTTTTAGTCTGACTGGATCTTCTGTTTCCCAAAGCAGTGGTCACCCACCCTCTCAGCTTTCAAGGGTCATGTCTATACTTGGGCAGCTTTTTCAAACTGAGGAGTGTGGTTACGAACCAAAGAAATGCTATTTTTAATTTCACTAAAATTTTGTTGCCATCTTGAGTAAAAAAGAGACAGTTATATCCAGGACAAAACAATTTGTAGAAACTGTATATTACCTTCTCCCAAAAGCTATTCTTTTTATTTCCACTCTAGAAAAGCTTATATTCTGTCTTGAACATGTACCTCTCTCTTAATTTCAATAAAAACTATTTTTCTTCACTATAAAAGCAGACATTGGGTATATGTTTTTATAACTTTGCTATATATTATTGGAATGAGTTAACAATAAGTTTACTATGGAGTAGGAAGAAGGAGTCTGTACTCACTTGAATCCAGGGATTAATATTAACACTAATAATTGGCTGGCAGGTTTTGCCCACAGATTTTTCTTGCTATGTATTTGAAATAAAAATGAATTTACAGAGCTGGAGAGATAGAACAGTGTGTAGAACAGTTTTCTTTGCACGTGGCTGACCTGGGTTCAATCTGGGTATCCTGTAAGGTCCCCTGAGTACCAGCTGGCATGATTCCTGAGCATAGAGACAAAAGTAACCTCTGAGCATTCCAGGTGTGGCAAAAGCAAACAAACCACCAAAAAGAATTTTCTATAATTATCTTTGATATTTATTGCCTTCAGATTACTATGATATATAAATGTTCATCTTTCCTCATATGTGAAATTTTTCATTGTCTCCTACTTAGTTATAATAAAATTTAAGCTGCATATATAAATGTTTGACCTTTGCTGTGGTTGTGACTGGTTCCAGAAAGAGGCTTGGGAGTGAAAAGAATTTCATGGGATGTTTTTCAAAATGTAAAACAAAATTAGATTTAAAACTTTTTTTTTGTAAGATTAGTAATGCCATTTACCTAGAAAACTAATAAGTGAAGTAAAGGTAAGTCATGAGTTAAAGTCAATAGTGTTCTCAAAAAAGGAAGAACAGTGATTTGCTTTTGAATACATAATTCCACCAGGAATTTGAATCAGGAAATCCTTCCTTGCTTTTCATCCCAATATATTCTTGCCAATCCTCTCCTTCTACTGTATGTAATGATAAAGCAGATTATATTTCTCCAAAGAGATATACAATTTTATGATTTAACAATTGTGAAAGCTCTGCATAAATTGATATGTAGAGAGAGGATTAAAATTTTTATTGACTGATATGCTGTGTTTTACAGTAAGATTCACAATGGTTTCTAATGCATATAAATGTGTAGGGGATGGTAAATAGTTAGCTTTAAAGAACAATTATCATTTTAAAATGGACTCCATTTTCCCATTTTCTTAAACTGAACACTGGTTCATCATTAAGTTCAAGATTCACCTCATCATTCATTTTTGTTAATCAATAAATTAGCAATTTTACTGCCAACAGAATCAACTTTGTAATCTTCATCTGTGTCCGAGCATCCATTAATCTTCCAAATCAAGATTATTCACAGTTATTAAACTGATTATATTAACACGTTTCTTATGCTATGGTACCACCTTTGGCAATATATTTAGAGCTTCAGTTGCCACATACAGATTATAGGTTTAGATTTAAAAAATATTTTAATATAAAAATACTGCTTGATTTGTCTCTTTTTTTATTTTTTTCACCTCCTCCAAATTTCATTTTAAATGCAGAAGAAATAAAAGATAGAAAATACTCAAGAAAGCACTTAGTGCTTTCTGAAGTGCCTTCTTAGAACAGTGTTTGGGAGAAGAAAGAAAGAAAGAAAGAAAGAAAGAAAGAAAGAAAGAAAGAAAGAAAGAAAGAAAGAAAGAAAGAAAGAAAGAAAGAAAGAAAGAAAGAAAGAAAGAAAGAAAGAAAGAAAGAAAGAAAGAAAGAAAGAAAGAAAGAAAGAAAGAAAGAAGAAAGAAAGAAAGAAAGAAAGAAAGAAAGAAAGAAAGAAAGAAGAAAGAAGAAAGAAAGAAAGAAAGAAAGGAAGGAAGGAAGGAAGGAAGGAAGAAAGGAAGAAAGAAAGAAAGAAAGAAAAAGAAAGAAAGAAGAGAAAGAAAGAAAGACGAGAAAGAAAGAAAAAGAAAAAGAAAGAAAGAAAGAAAAAGAAAGAAAGAAAGAAAGAAAGAGAAAGAAAGAAAGGAAAGAAAGAAGGAAAGAAAGAAAAAGACAGACAAAGAAAAAGAAAGAGAAAGAAAGAAAAAGAAAGAAAGGAAGGAAGGAAGAGAAAGAAAGAGAAAGAAAGAAAAGAACGGAAAGAAAGAAAGAAAGAAA
>NC_064851.1:151726311-151858811 GCF_024139225.1 Suncus etruscus | reverse complement strand
TACAAGCCTTCTGTTCTGTTCCACATGTAATTTTTCTGTCACAGGTTTGGAATAATGACAACAGGCAAGGAGATTAGGAAAAAGACAAAAACCCAGAAGGGAGAGAACAGACTAATTTAGTTACTCTGGAGGAAGGGACCCTGTGACAGGATGGACAGAATCTTGTAAGGGCATGGTCAGAACAGGAGCACACTCCAGAATTCATAGTGGGGAAGTCTCTAAATTTAGGGTCCATCTTTTTTATTTTCAGAGAAAATAAGCATCCTATTTCTATTCTAGATTTTGTAATGATGAAATAGATAGAATAAAAGGTCAAATTCTAGAAGTGACATAGGTGTGGATATTTCTAAACATAGGTTTTTAGAAGTAAAATCTGAAGGATGAAGGTATACAAAGAAGATAGAGAAAAATACTTAATGTATCAACTGTAGGTAGTGAGATTATTGATGATTTTAATCAAATTTATGATTTTTGTATTTTTAAAATCTACACATGTCACTTTTAAAAGTTATTTAAATTATATTAGTTTAAAAAGATTTTATAGTGGGGCTGGTGAGGTGGCACTAGAGGTAAGGTATCTTGCAAAAGCTAGCCAAGGAAGGACCGTGGTTCGATCCCCCCGCATCCCATATGGTCCCCCCAAGCCAGGGGCAGTTTCTGAGCGCTTAGCCAAGAGTAACCCCTGAGCATCAAATGGGTGTGGCCTGAAAAACAAAAAAAAATTTTTTTTATAGCAAAGTAAAAGTCCCTTAAGAATAACTTGAATATGGAGCCAGAGTGATAGTACAGTGGGTTGGGCGTTTGCCTTCATGTGGCTGGCCCAGGTTCGATCCCCAGCATCTCATATGTTCCCCAAAGCACCACCAGGAGTGAGCACAGAGCCAGGAATAACTCCTGAGCACCACTGGGTATGACCCAAAACACAAACTAAAAAGAATAATTTGACTGTTTTTTTTTTTCAAAAGGAACAATATGGTTTTTTAGAGCTTTAAAAATATTTTTAGTTATGGTCAGACCTAAATACCCAAACCAAAATCAATGACAATAGAATTAAAAGACCCAAAGTATTACAAGCTAAACACAAAATGGACTTGTTACACTGGTGGCTAAGAGTGGAGGTATGAGATACATGCTGGGAACTATGTTGGAAGGATGTCAGGTCTAGTGGTGGAAATGGCACTAATTCGCTGTCAATATGTACCTAAAATACAACTGTGAAAGACTTGTTGTTCACATTGGTTTCAATAAAAATTAAAAAATATAAAATTAAAAAATAAATATCTTTCCTTAAAAAATATATTTTAGAGGACAAAGAAAATGACACTGTACGAGAGGACATTGTAAGCTAAGTAGTGTATACTAGATAAGATATAATGTAAAGGGATAGATCTAAACCACTATCCTTTCATGAATTTGCTTATATGATCAGACACTAATCTTCACTGATTTTAAATATTGTGCTCACTTTGGCAGCACATATACTAAAATTGGAATAATACAGAGAAGATTAGCATGCCCCCTGCACAAGGATGACATACAAACTCATGAAGCATTCCATATTTAAAAAAATAAATGAGGGCTGGAGAGATAGCATGGAGGTAGGGTGTTTGCCTTACATCCAGAAGGATGGTGATTTGAATCCCAGCACCCCATAGTGTCTCCCGTGCCTGCCAGGAGCGATTTCTGAGCACAGAACCAGGAGTAACCCCTGAGCACTGCTGGGCATGACCCAAAAACCAAATAAATAAATGGGCTAATATTTAAAATTATATACAAGTTATATAAAATTTATAACCCTCTAAATTGATACAGAACTTTTTAAAGCAATAAACCAGTTTTTAAACTCTAAATGTTTTGTGTCAAAATTACTTTAATTCCATCTAGGAAAGACTATTTAGAGGAAGAATAGAAGCTGAAGTAATGAGAACTGACATTTACTGAATAGTTACTACTTACTTATTACATGATACATTATGCAAGTGTCTGTTTTATATTATATGTTATTCATTCCTTACAATCTCCTTCAAGGGAGATCACAGATATCTGAAGTTCTAATATAATTTAAACAACTTGTACTTTGTATCTAGACATGCAGATGATTAAATATAAATAAATTACATGTAAATAAAATTAGAATATTTTTAATCTGAAAATTGGCAATCAACCCATATTTTTTAATTTGAAAGATAAATTTCCTTCTCAAATTTCCTTGTGGCCACAAATTATTTGAGGTCACACTATTTTTATATTAATTTAAAAATCACTTTTGTTTTTTACTCTGGGGACCATATGGGGTGCCATGGATTGAACCTGGGGTCAGTCATGTGCAAGGCAAACACCCTACCTCTGTGTTATCTCTCTGGCCCCAAAAATCATATTCTTTTTTTAAGGGGGGGGGTCATATCTGGCAGCACTCAAGGGTTACTCCTGGCTCTGCACTCAGAAATCACTCCTGGCAGGCTCAGGGGGCCATATGGGATACCAGGAATCGAACTAGGGTCAGACCCAGGTTGGCTGCACACAAGGGAGAGCACAGATATCTGAAGTTCTAGTCTAATATAATGTAATATTAACAGCAATGGTGGAGGATGCTCTGGTGTGGAGGGTGTGTCCTTGGAATGATGTATCCATGAAAAGTCTGAGTGATAATATTGTAAATTCAAGTACCTCAATAAAAATAGTGAAAAAATATTATGATAGCTTTTGTTGTAAATTGAGGTCAAATATTAGTCTTTCACTCCAGTGGCAGCATCATTATGAAGATCAGCTCACTCACCTGGCTGATAAAATGCTCTTTCTTCACATGTTGAGAAATGTATCTAATGGAATCAGCAGCTTTTTCCAGGAAAGCAACCAGAACTTTTTCTCCCTCACTCATTTGCTTTTGCTTCTTTTTACCCAGGACTTTCCCTTTCACAACTGGTTTACTCTCATCTTCATCCTGGAAAGAGGAGTGATCCGTGCGGTCCTTCATACAGAGTAATTTTGGAAGTTTTTGCAGAAATAGCCTCTTGACCCAGGGGGCCATGGGATGGTAAGTCGAAGAAGATCTGTGGTGAACATTGATCACGAAAACGGTCACAATGATCGACAGGGTAACGAAAATCATAATGAATAAGAGATATTCTCCAATGAGAGGAATGACCTTGGAAGAAGATGGGATTATTTCTTCAATGACTAAAAGAAAAACTGTCAGGGAAACCAAAACAGAGGTGGACAAGGAGAGTTTCTCCCCTTCGTCTGATGGCAAATAGAAGACCAGGACTGTGAGAAAAGACAGCCCCAAGCAGGGGATTATGAGGAAAAGGGTGTAGAAGAGAGGCAGACGTCTCAGGACAAAGGAGTAAGTGATGAATGGATACCAATATAGTCCATCTCTGCGATTTCCTTTCATCCCTTTTGCATTTAGTATTTCCCATTCTCCGTTATCAAAGAAGTCTTTTCTGTCAACATTTTCATTGATCAAAATGAGCTCAACCAGAGTACCATCATAGGTCCAGGACCCAAATTTCATGGAGCAATTTTGCCGATCAAACGGAAAAAACGTGACATCCATAGTGCAGGAACTTTTATAACTGGCGGGAGGGTTCCAAACGACGGTTCCATTGGATTTCACGATCACTTTGGTCATGAGGGAACCTTCAAAACGGCCATCAGCACTGCAGTAAAAAAGTTAATCATTCAAGAATGAGTAATGGTACAATTACTGAATATAAGGGTGTGTGTGTGTGTGTGTGTGTGTGTGTGTGTGTGTAAGGGAGTACACGCTACTTTGCTATTTATTTACAAAAGTATTGCATTGCTTTCCTGCTGCACTATGCTAAAAAATTGATTTTCAGGTCCTACTCCAACCACTCACTTTCTTTTGTGATACTTACTTTTCAAAGAGAACTATGTCAGGAAGCCAGAGAGATTCTGATGGAACTTTAATGGAATGAATGCCACCATATTCATCAGGATTCCAACGTAATTTGTGGTCTGTCCATTCCTGCATCAAATTAGCATACATATATTAGAATAATAAAGTTTATGTTAAGTTACTACGCCCCAGGGCAGGGTTTATTTTTTGTTTTTGGTTTTTATGTTTGTTTGTTTTGGGGACATACCCAGTGGTGCTCAGGACTTTGCTCTCTGTGCTCAGCTTGTACAACTACATGTGGTTCCAGGGATCAAATATGGGTTGGAGTATGCAAGGCAAGCATCATAGCCCTATATTATCTTGTTGGGACCTGACCCCAGGCTGGTCAGGCTGGGGATTCTTGTTGGCAGACGGATTAAAGTGTTAAAAACTTTATTCCAGTTGTGTGGGCTCGTCCTTCTACTCTGGAACCCTACATTCTCTCATGCCCTTTTATTTTAAAAATTCATCTGTTTTATATCTCATGACCTGTGCATGAGCTTGGTAGAATACAGCCTGAGTCATGCTGGCCTCCCAGCTTGCTTAGACCCATCCACTTGACCTGACTGGGTTTCTCAAAATTGGCATATCTTCTCACAATAAAGAAATAAATGCCGGGGCTGGAGAGGTGGCGCTAGAGGTAAGGTGTCTGCCTTGCAAGTGCTAGCCAAGGAAGGACCGCGGTTCAATCCCCTGGCGTCCCATATGGTCCCCCCAAGCCAGGGGCAATTTCTGAGCGCTTAGCCAGGAGTAAACCCTGAGCATCAAACGGGTGTGACCCCCCCCCAAAAAAAAAGAAATTAATGCCACTGATTTGGGGTCTGTTTATTCCATGTGCTTCCCTCGCTTCTCCCCCTCCTCTGTCATCCTTTCTCTCCCCTTACTTCCTCTCCATTCCTCTCCTCTGTCTCTCGCTTTCTCTAAACTGGAAACCAAGGGCTTATTTCCATCACATGCAGGGCAACTGCTCTACTGCTCTTTGGATGACCTACAATGCCAGCCCTATAGACACTCTTCTAACTCAGGAATCACTAGTTGGCCTAGTGAATTAAATTTCATGAATAAAAACCGTTTTTGCAGAGTCAGAGACATAGTAAGGAAGTTTAGGTGGAAGTTAAGATTCCACCTTGCATATGAACGATCAAGTCTATAGTCCCACAGATGGTTCCTGATCCCTACTATCAATGACCTCTGAGTAAAGAACCAGGAGTAAACTTTGAATAGAACTCAAAAAATAAAAGCACATGTGGAGGCCAGAGCACAGCAGGTAGGGCATTTGCTTCGCATGCGACCAATCCTGATTTGATCCCTGGAATCCCATATGGTCTCCTGTGTCTGCCAGGAGTGATTCCTGAGCATAGAGCCAGGAATAACCCGCGAGTGCTACTGGGTGTGGCCCAAAGACAAACAAAACTTAAATGAAAGCACAAAACAAAACTTTTTACTTTCTGCATTTGTTTGGCAAGGGGGGAAGAGGGCAGGAGCTTGGGGTTCTTGGGGTGCTGGTGATTGAACATAGTGCTCCTGCATGGAAATCATGCACTCCGGTCTTTTGAATTATATCTCTAACCCAAACTATTTTGAACATCACTCAGGAGTCTTAGACAAAGATTTATCTTGTATGCGAAGCACTTAGCATTTTGACTACTCTTGATAACAAAACTATCCAGTAAAAAATATTTAGCTAATTTTCTCTTAGTTTCTCATCTGAATTTACTTTGTGAGGAGCCAGTTGGTCTCAAATGATATTACTATTACTAATATGATTAGCTTCCAGATGCTTACGTATTTTTTCTCCTAATAGAATGAAATCATTTAGCATGTTTCACAAGGATAGCTGGACCCAATGAACAAACCTGACCAGTAATTGAGTGACTAATCATCTCATCAAGAGGATAATATATGACTGACAAATTATAGCAGAAGTGGATTAAAATGATCTTGGATCCAATATCCCATGAATTTGACCTGAAAATTAAATTCCTCTATTCCACTGTCCCTTGTGTGTTGAATAATGGTATCAGATAATGCTAAATGGCTAGGAAAGTTAGAAGATGGTTTCCACTGTGCTTCTTCCTGGAGCCCAGTGAGACAACAATTTTGTCATTAAAAAAAATCAGGAGTTTGCAGATGGATGATTCCACCTGATGTTAAAATATTAAAATATGTATGATACCTGACAAATAATAGAACTATTAACTCCAGTAAAGCATTGTTCATTTCAGATAAGACATTGTCCATTTTAGATAATATTTGTGAGCCTTGTTCTTGAAAACCATTTTTTAAAAGATACACGTTGTTTAAAAACTAGGCTCTTAAACATAAGACATTGCAGTACTATTTTAGGAAAATCGTGAATATAAAAGTGTTAGTTTGAATCAAAGCTAAAAATATTTACTATGTTTACTTAGTACTCATTGACTTTCCACCCTCCTCTCTCCAAATGTAATTATCTTTTTATGAATAAATTGTCTTCTATAAGGAGAATTTAAAAATCATCAGCAGATCTAAATCTCATAAAGGCTGAAGGGAACTCAGAATAGCATTTTATGTTTGTTTGTTTGTTTGCTTTGGACCATATCCAGCTGTGTTCAGGGCTCTGTGCTTAGGAATTACTCCTGGCAGGGCTTGGGGGACCACAAAGGGGGAATATATAGGATGCCCTGCAATGAACCTAGATTGGTCGTATATAAGGCAAGCTCCCTAATCATTGTACTATCACTCCAGGTCCCCCCATTTAGCTTTGCTTTATTAAAATAAAAATGTTTACTTAAAATGAAATCCACTCTTGTGCTCAGTTCTATATGAACCATGAATACAAAAATAGCTGCTGCCTCCCAATTTTTCCCCTCAGATTGTTCTTTGTAATCAATCACTCTCCTATTACTAATCTTAGAAACTACTGATCTATTTGTGATTCTCCAAATTTTACATCTTCTAGAATGCCGTATAAATAGAATCATACCATGTGTAGTTTTTGATCCTGACTTCTTTTACTTACCACAATGTATTGCACTCTTCTATTAATATCCATATTTACAAGGGAGGATACTTGAATTATTTTCAGTTTTTAGTGATTATGTAAATGTTCAGTGCTTTGCGTCTAGGTAAATATGGGTAATCCTTTAGGACTGGTGAGTTGAATAATGAATCATTTATAAAGATGTGTCTGACATATTTTTGTTTTGTTTTGGGGCCACATCCATGGATGTTCAGGGATTACTCCTGGCATTAGGTCAGAGAGCACTCTTTGTAGGGCTTGGGGAATTCCAGAGATCTAACCCAGGTTGGCAGTGTGCAAGGCAAGCCCTTTACCTGCTATGCTATACTATCTCTCTAGCCTTGGTATCTGACTTTCAATGAAACTAGTAAACCATTTTTCCAAAGTGACTGTATCATTTATACTAGGAGGGCATGAGGGGTCTATCACTTAGTATTTTCATATTTAAATTTTTTACTGTAATATAACTTACTTTTAAAAGTATGTATTTTCCTAGTGATGAGATATTTTTAATAACCATATTTGTTATATGGTTATTATTTCTTTAGTACAGTCAAATATTTTGTACATTTGTATATGTGACTTTGGACAAAAACTGGGTTCTGAAGGGAGATAAAGTGATATGCATGATTCCCTTTCAGTAACAATTTTGCAACCCAGTTTCTAAAAAAATTAGAGAGAGAGGCGGGAGAGAGAGAAGAGAGAATGTCTCAGAGGCAAGCAAGCAGGGTAAAGGGCACAGAAGAGGGTAGGAGGGAAACTGAGGACATTTTTGGCTGAAAATATGCACTGGTAAAGGATGCTGTACATTGTATGACTGAACTTCAATCATGACAACTTCATAACTATGACAAAAATCCAACTGTATTATGAACAACCTTGTAACTATAGTGTTTAAATAAGTAATTTTTAAAAAAAAAATCAGGTGTGAGACACCTATAACTACCTCCACTCCATAGCCTCAGCTTCACTACTCTTTCATCAATCTCTGAGAGATCCCTAAGTGCTCCAAACTCTAATTATGCTGGCTTTGTGGCTGACATCTCTAAAGACTCTTTGGAACCAAGGTAGACACTCTTCCAGTGCCTCTGTACTTCCAAAAGTCCCAGCAGCTACATCCACGATCCAGAACCAATCTCCATGTCTGCCCTTCAGCCAGTGCCATAGACTCATCTCACTCTCGAAAGAGAAGCCAACTGAGCCATGGAATCTATACATACATATACATATATGTATGTATACATATAGATACATATGCCAGTCTATATATATATACATATATACATATATACCAGTCTCACAGCTTAGCACATTGGGGTCAATTGGGAGGGCTACTACTGTTGCTGCCATATATAGCTCATTGGTCAAGTTCCACAGATCCTCAAAGTCCTGGGCCTTATAGACACTTATGCAGCTACAGAACACCCCTATAATTGTAATACTGACTTCCCAGGAAGTCACACCTAATTAGATGTGAAATTATCTTAAAAACCACATATGCTCAACAAACAAGACCCATAACAATACTACTAGCAATAAATAGCTGAGCAAACCTTCAGACACTGACATAATGGCCCCATTGCGAAATATGACAATTTTCACAAATTTTCTTTTAATTAAGTTTTTTTCTTTGATAATTCTATTACCATTATAATTATTGTTGTTGTTGGGGCTTTTTTTATGCCACACTTGGCAGTGCTCAGGGGTTACTCCTGTCTCTGCACTCAGAAATTACTCCTGGCAGGCTTGGAGGACTATAGGGTGGGGGTGGGGGAACAGAAGCCATGTTGGCTTCATGAAAGGCAAATGCCCTACCTTTGTACTATCACTCCTGCCCATGATAATACCACTCATTACCATTTAGTTGTAGCAGCAATATTTTTTTTTTATTTTTGGGCCACACCAGCTGCACTCAGGGGTTATTTCTGCCTCTGCCCTCAAAAATCACTCCTGGCAGGATCAGGAGACTATATGGGATGCTGTAAATTGAACCCCAGGGTACGTCCTGAGTTGGCCCCGTGCAAGGCAAACGCTCTACCTGCTGTGCTATCACCAGCTCCCTGACAAGCAATATTAAGGAAGTTATTTGTACCTGCAATGGGGCAAGCTTGGGTATAATAGAAACTGGAGACTATGGTGGAAGGAATGTTATAGTGGTGGTGAGTTGGTATTGGAACATTGAATGCTAGAAATAACTATTATGAGCAACTCTGTAAACCATGGTGTTTAAAATAAAAAAAATTATTTCAAAAAACAGGTGTTTTATTATTTTGTTTAAAGTTCTTTAAGTATTTTGGATTTGATTTTGTAAATATTTTCCCCAATCCTTGATGGGGTGGTAGTGGTGGTGGTAAGAAGAAGGAGGAGGAAGAGGAGGAATAGTTAGTAGTGCCTAGAGTTTACTCCTTGTTCTGTGCTCAGGGATCACTTTATAGTATGTCAGAAATTTAATCCAGGTTGGGCACATGCATAGCAAGTACCATACCCACTGTGCTATTCCTTTAGCTGCATCCCAGTCTTTTTATTAAAAAAAAAAGTTTTATCAACAATATAATTCTTTTCTTTATTTGTTTTTGTTTTTGGGCCACACCCGGCGGTGCTCAGGGGTTACTCCTGGCTGTCTGCTCAGAAATAGCTCCTGGCAGGCACGGGGGGACCATATGGGATACCGGGATTCGAACCAACCACCTTTGGTCCTGGATCGGCTGCTTGCAAGGCAAACGCCGCTGTGCTATCTCTCCGGGCCCCAATATAATTCTTGAAACAAATTCTAAACTTAAATTTGTTTAAAGTTAAATTTTACCAAGTTTGTCACAAGTGGGTTGAAAGAAAATTTTATGTAATCCAATATTATAAAAACATTTTTTAGTAATTTCAGAGTCTAGCTTTTACATTTGATTTAATTTAGTTTTTGAGTTAATTGAAAAATAAAATATGAGTTGAGCTTCTTCTTTTTTTTTTTTTTTTTTTGAGAGGGGGCATACCTGGTGATGCTCAGGGATTATTCCTCCTTCTGCACTTAGAGATAACTCTTGGAAGTTCTTGGAGGACCTTATTGGGATGCCAGAGATCAAACTCAAGTCAGCCCATACTATAGACATACCCTACCCACTGTTCTATTGTTTCAGCCCCTGTAGAGGTTTGGTTTCGAATGTAGTATCCCACCCCAAACTATGACTTATTTTTAAATGCATCACTTTGCCACAAATTATTTTAAAAATAAAAATATTTTATTTCTTTTGATAATTAAAATGGCATTTTTGAGAGTTGATAATGTACTAAAAACAAGCTTATGAACCTTATACTTATTAATGCTTTACCCCCAATAATCTGCAAGCTATTATAATTAATGTCATATTAGAAGAGGCAACTGTGGGTTCAACTGTGGGTTCAGGGTAGTCTAAAAGGATGGAGACTGAGTTGGGCTGTCTGTCAATCACACCTCAGGAGGTACATCAACAATAATGACCAGAATGATGTCCTCTGGAGGCTGCAGCCTGGTGACTGTGATATAGTATTAAAGATAAGGTGTCTCTACAGTCATATCTTGTACCCTCTCTCCCTGCCCCTACTGCTGTACTGTGGAAAAAACCTGTAACTCAAAATTCTTCATTGTTTTATCAAGCTTCCCATGGGTATACTCTCAAGAATATTTATGATATTGACAGCTATAAATCCAGTTGACTATAGACCCAGTCTAAAATAGTAACATAGCATCTCTTCCCTGTTAAAAAAATAAGCTGAGAACTTATCTTAATAGTTAAATAAATGATCAAAATTGGGGTATTGTATAAATAAATATACCACACTATGTTCAAATTCAGATATGAACAATGGGATACACAAAGGATAGATTAAAATAAAACACAACAAGTTGAATTCCATTTATGCAAGACTCTGGGAGGTTGACATGTCAAGAGATTTTTTTTTAGAAAGAAAATTGGAAAAAAGGGCCCAGAGAGATAGTACAGCGGTGTTTGCCTTGCAAGCAGCCAATCCAGGACCAAAGGTGGTTGGTTCGAATCCCGGTGTCCCATATGGTCCCCCGTGCCTGCCATGAGCTATTTCTGAGCAGAGAGCCAGGAGTAACCCCTGAGCACCGCCAGGTGTGACCCAAAAACCAAAAACCAAAAACCAAAAAAAAAAAAAAAAAATTGGAAAAAAAAAAAAAGAAAGAAAATTGGATTAGGAAGCAAAGTGGACATGTCGTCCTCTTAGAGAAACATCTCATACTATTGCTATATAGTCGTCGTCATGGGCAGATTTGATTCTTACTTCCCTCAGACCTGCCTCCCAGGACTTCAGAAACAATAAGATGCCTTGGAACTTCTAGGCTAATTAAAAAAACTTCAGCTAACCTTGAATTTAGGAGGTATTTTGAGGTTGGAGCTATGGGGAGGCCCATGGGGAGCCTAGGGGGAGACTTGGATGAGGGTAAAGCTACCCAAGCACACCAAGCAGCGCACGAGGTTTTGGAATATTTCCTGAGTCCCTCAGAGCAGGCTGTAGGAAGAGACCTCTTGTTCAAGGATTTTTCATCATGAAAGCCATGCAGTTCTTTTTTGCTCATATCAGTTGATTTGGATTTTTCTGTCTTTTCCCTTTCTTGGGGAGGGGGTCCACAACCTCGGTAGTCAGGGGTTACTCTTGGCTGTGCGCTCAGAAACCGCTCCTGGCAGGCACAGGGGACCACATGGGATGTCGGGATTCAAACTACAGTCCGTCCTGGATAGGCTTCGTGCAAGGCAAACACCCTACCGCTGTGCTATCTCTCTGGCTCTTTTCTGTCTTTTGCAATTAAAAAAAATCTCAGCTCTTCTGTACCTAAACTTGGTGCTCTGACACTGCAGGTCAATCTCTAAGAACACTCTTAGTGAGCCCCTCTCATTGTGTCAAGCCCACAGTCAATGGGTCGAGTTTGTTCACTCTCTTTAGAACATGAAGGATGCTGCAAATAAAATAATTTACTGCTTGAATCCAGTTCTCTCTTTTCCAAACACAGCCAGACTTCACCAAAGTCCAGGATTATTTCATAAGGGAGAAGAGAAGGATCTAGGAAGATAACTCAATAGGCTGGAGCTAGAGCTTTTCATAGAGGAGGCTCTTCCATCTCTAGCCTACAAGGCTCCCTGAATACCACTAGTTTTGAGCTAATGTTCAAAAGACCCCACCCCTCAAAAAACAAAACAAAAACAAAACAAAGGGGAAAGCAGGATAGCTAATATTCTGTAAACATGGCCTGTTGTAAATCCAGTAAATGACTTGGTTCTAAAAATTGTTCCAAGTTGGGGCACAGCGATTGGGCGTTTGCCAGGGGCAATTTCTGAGCCCAGAGCCAGGAGTAATCCCTAAGCGGCGCCAGGTGTGAAACTACCCCCCCACACACACACACAAAATTGTTCCAAGTGAATTAATGTAAGCCACCTGGGAGGAACTTTTAACTAGGAAATATTGGTTATCTTTACCTAACCTTCAAATGAAGGAAAAACAGTTGTAGCTACACATGTCATAGAGTAGTGGTTTGTAAAACTCACTATTTTAGGAAATCAGCACATTCTCAATTTATGCAAGACTAGTACTCATTTAGAATAGTGCCTTGGGCTAGCAAAGAGTCAATCAATAGATTAATAATCATTTCTGAGATCCCTGCTCTAAAGGATAGTTTAGCTATAAGAATATAGAACAGTGGACGATAAGCAAAAGGCAATGTTGACAAATGAGAAGTGGAAAAAAGGAGTGGAGGGTAGTGGGGCTGAGGGGAGGGAGGAAAACTGTGATAGATAGAAATACACAGAAGGCTAAAGATTTAGGCAGAAGCAGATGAGGACATTGCTAAATGGAGGATGCATTTGGATCCTTGTAGAGGTTATAATGAGATTTATAATGGATTAAGGTCACATTTCTTTCCCTTTTTGGGTAATGGTGTGGGAGAGAGAGTGCACACTTTCCTCTACCAATGTCCTCAGTTTCCTTCCCATCCTCCCCTCTGCCTGCCTATGGGCAGACATGCTTCTCCCCCCCCCTTGTATTTCCTTTAGTCAGGGTGTTTTGCAATATTGTTCCTGAACGGGTAGCATGCCTATCAATTTATCTTCTTTCAGCACTCAGTACTTAAACAGAAGTGATCATTTTCAACCATCATTGCCATAGTGGTCCCTCCTCTGCCCTAATTGACTTTCCCCCATTCTTTGTGGCAAGCTCCTACCATGGACCTCCTCCTGACCCCCATCTCTATTGTCTTTCAATACTGTTACAATACTATCTTATCTTTTATTATATCCACAAATGAGTGTGATTATTCGATGTCTTTCCTTCTCTCTCTAACTCATTTCACTCAGTATAATACTTTCTTACTCATCTATGTATAAGCATATTTCATGGCTTAATTTTTCCTAATTGATGCATAGTAATCCACTTACAGATGTACCACAATTTCTTTATCACTCATCTGTTCTTGGGCACTTGGGTTGTTTTCAGATTCTAACTATTGTGAACAGTGCTGTGATGAATATAGAAATGCAGAGAGCTTTTCTGCATTGTGTTTTTGTGATCCTAGGGTAGATTCCTGGGAGTGGTATTGCTGGATCATATAGAAGCTCAATTTCTAGTTACAAAACCAACTTTTAATGACAAAGAATTGTTTCTTTTACCTGAATATTCTCTGAAGATAAATGTCAAATCTATTTACCAGCATTTACATAATGCCTACTGTGCTGGCACTACATGAGACACTGGACAAGGTACAAACAAATAAGACAGAGATGCCAAGTGACCAGCTTAACTGGAATTGAGAGTAATTTCCTCTCCTGTCCCTGAGGATATTAGTGTCTGTGTAAAATCTATCTGCCATGGACCACATCTTAAACTATTGTTCTTCAAACAACTGAGTCCTGTTCAAAACAGCAAAATTCTTAGCACAAATAGTGATCTTATTGGATAGAAACCTCAAGCTAAACTTTAAGAATATACAAGACATAAACCTGATATGGAAGGAAGAGGAATTAAGCATATTGTACTAGGAGTAAAAATTCCAAGTTTAAACTTGGCTAAGACACTTCTGCCTTTGACCCTTAAACTTCTGTAACAGAGGTGGTGCCTACCTTCCCAATTGTGTCATTAGAGGTTGAACGGATACTATGTGTTAATCTGGTTCATTCATTATCTGTTTTCTTATATTGACTTTGTACACTTTCTATCCTTAGTGATAAACCCCAGTTCATGATTGACAATCTTGAATATAATATGAATATAATACATATAATGTACTTCATTGCTGTCTTTAATATTAAAATAAATCAATATTAATTTCATTTAAAATTTTTCACATTTGACTTTCAGATAAATTAGAGACCCTGTACTATCCCAATGACTGCAAATTGAGGCAATAAGAAGGAAAGTATTTATTCTATAAGATCTTTTGTTCTAATTGTTAAGTATTATTTATAGGAAAAATATATGCTTTTTCATTAGAAAATCATAATTTAGGGTTAAGTGAAATTTAGTTCTGGATTGTGGTAGTGGCTCAACATTTATGAGATATTATAGTTATATATGTAATTTTTTAAAGACAGTTCAAATGAAATATGGTTTGGAGTGGAAACTTCAGACTTGAGAAGCTGGGTTATAGAGCCAAAGTGATAGTAAAGCAGGTAAGGTGCCTGCTTTGCATATAGTCAACCCAGGTTTGATCCCTGTCTCCCATATGGCCCCTGGAACCCATCAGGAGTGATCCCTGATGAGCACAGAGACAGAAGTAAGCCCTGAATATTGCCGAGTGTAGTACCCTGCCCACCCCCCTAAAAAAGAAGGAGACTGAATCTTGGAGTATTTTGATTTTTTTTCCTCATCACAGATGAACTTGTCTTCCAGTCCTAATCTATCCCGTTTTCTTCTATAACATATCTCTCAACCTCAATGGTGAGAGGCTGCAAATGGACCCAATGCTTGTAAAAGGTTTTTTGTATCTGAGTTAAAATGTGTTATATAAACACAGAGTACTGAACCTACTTTCTTCCTTCAGGAAGGAAGAGTCATAGTACAAAGCTAGTACAGAAGACTGCTTTTGCCAGTTCTTGTTTGATTTCTGGCACTGTGCGTGATTCCCCTGAGTACCATCAGGGTCATTCCTGAGCATTGCTAGTCATGGCCCCCAAAGACTGAGAAATGTTTATGAAATCTCTTGGAAAACAAGATGGATGGTTTGTAATAAGAATTCTCACTAGACATGATTGATCCAAATTTGTGTCATTATCCAGAAGCATTAACTAGAGTCACAGCATTCAACCAGCACTGGAAAATAGACATCCTAGTGAGAATTTGGTGAATTCCTCTGAATAAGGAAAAGACAAAGAGTAAAAAGACAAATAATGGTTCAAGTATCTCAGCTGTTGGGTTTTTGTTTCTTTGTTTTGTTTTGTTTTGTTTTGGGATCGAGCCCACGTCCACCCTGAGCAGCACATGCAAGGCAAACACCCTAAGGCTGTGCTATCGCTCCGGCCCCAAGTTTCATCATTTTTAAATCTTCTATTTGGGATAATAATATCACCTTACAAAGTGACTCTGAGAATAAAATGAGATTTCTTAAGACACCCCCAGCATAATACAAACATCACTGACAAGTGGTCACCAAACCCCACATATTACTTTCTATGAAACAGAAATTACTTTCTGTTTATTACTGTTTATTACTTTCTATGTAAAACCACAATGATAGAATTATAAAAATAGACACTTTTTTCCTTTTTCTCTTGTGTTTATCAGTCCTTCTATTTTTTGTTGTGTTTTATTTCTAGGTCCCCTTGGTTCTGTGCTCCGAGTCACTCATGGTGGGGCTCAGGGAATCATATGAGATGCCAGGGACCAAAACCAAATGGGCCCTACCTGCTGCTGCTCTGGCCCCAGCCCTTCTTTTAATTTAATTTTATTTTTTTTATGGTTTCAAAAATATGTGTAATAACACCACAACTTAGCTGAAATGCTAAGTTTCACAGAACCTTGCCTGTCCATCACCCATGCTGCCACAAAATTCCTCTTTTGTTTGCTCCTATATTGTGCTCTGACACAGAACACATATCACCAAATATCTATTGTGACATTCCCACTCAAAATTTCATCTGTGTGAACTGCGTAGCACTGACAATATTTGCTATGGTTCTCCCTACGAACCACTGCGCAGCCATTTCAATTTCTCTGCTGATGTATAAAATGTAGCTATTTCTTCTATTCTGGCTTATATTTGGAAACTGTTCTTGATGCTTAATGTGAGACTAATATGGTAGAGAAAATCCAGCCAGGGAAAACTGGATTCCAACTGAATAAATTATTAGACTTTTCTGTCACTGTTAACAATTACCAGCTTTGATAATTCAGAGTGATAGAGAGAAATAAAACATATGACAAACCATTTGCAATGACTTACAAAACTGTGGTTCTCATCATTTGCATAAAATAGAAATCTAAACCCAGACCTGCTTTTTCAATGGTCAGCTTTGCTCACTCCTACACATTTCTGTTGCAGTATTTGTGTGTTGGAGATTGAAGAGCTTTGGTTTCTTTTTACCTGACAAGTTATTAACCAGGCCACTATGGTTCTGGATAGCTTTATTGGGTGTAGTTTACAAGGTTATA
The DNA here is from genome assembly GCF_024139225.1 of Suncus etruscus. NCBI lineage: Eukaryota > Metazoa > Chordata > Mammalia > Eulipotyphla > Soricidae > Suncus > Suncus etruscus. Next base: position 151,842,285 of record NC_064851.1, on the reverse strand, counting down.
ATTAAGGCTAAAAGAATTGTGGCCTTTTGTTCTCTTTGGTTGAAATGATACTTAACCTCAAGAAAAATAAAAGCTCCTAATGCCTTCAAAATAAAGGTGAAGAGCCTCAGTTCACAAATTTCAGTTGCATGAGAAGAATAGCTTAATCTCAAGAAGCATTTGGTGAAGGAGGCAGGAGAAGATTGCTTTATTTTTGTTAATTTCTTAAGTCTATGTACATATTAAGAGTAAAGTTCTGGGGCCGGAGAGATAGCATGGAGGTAAGGTGTTTGCCTTTCATGCAGAAGGTCATCGGTTCGAATCCCGGCGTCCCATATGGTCCCCTGTGCCTGCCAGGAGCAATTTCTGAGCATGGAGCCAGGAGTAACCCCTGAGCACTGCCGGGTGTGACCCAAAAACCGCAAAAAAAAAAAAAGAGTAAAGTTCTCCTTTCTGAAAATTTTGTGCAGGACATTTTACTGATTTTTATTATTTTTATTAACTCAAGATACTCTTGAATTCAACTTCTTCTAAATTAAATATTTTTTAGTGGGGACACTGAGAGTCTACATCTGGAAACACTTGGAACCTATTCTCTTAGTAGGGTTTGGTGGACAATATGGGATGCCAGACATTGAACCTGGTTCAGTCATACACAAGGCAAATGCCCTACATAATATATATCTAGCCTCAACTAGTTCTACATTCTAACAGTGGAATCAGCCGCTGAAGAAAAAGAGGTATGTAAAAATAAATTTATTTATATTATATTTATATTCTAGCTTATTATTCTCTTCTCAATATTTTATTTTCAAGTAAAATGTGATACAGACACTTTATAACTTGCTAATATATCTAGTTAAAGGATCAGAATAGAAGATAAAATCATTCTTTAATCAAGGTTTAGGTAGAAGAAATTTTTTTTTTTTTTTGTGGTTTTTGGGTCACACCCGGCAGTGCTCAGGGGTTACTCCTGGCTCCATGCTCAGAAATTGCTCCTGGCAGGCACAGGGGACCATATGGGACGCTGGGATTCGAACCGATGACCTCTTGCATGAAAGGCAAACGCTTTACCTCCATGCTATCTCTCCAGCCCCAGAAGAAGAAATTTGATTGAAGTAAAGGAAGTCTAGAAAAATCTCTTTATAAGAGATCTAATATTATATAATATATAAAATATAATGTTATAATAATATAAAAAATGTTCTTTATAAATCATTGCTAGAAAGGATTTAACAAAGACTAACCCAAACACATAACTTAGTGTAGATAAGTTAAAAGTGTCATGTACTTACTAAAATGAAGTGATATTCAAGACATTTCCCAAGATTTTAAGTCTATGAGATTAGATAATAGACAAGTATTATAAAGTAGTTACTGAAGGGGCCAGAGCAATAGTGCAGTGATAGGGCATTTGCCTTGTAGGCCGCTGACCCAGGACAGACCTGGGTTCAATCCCCGGCATCCCATATGGTCCCCCATACCTAGGAGCGATTTCTGAGTGTTTAGCCAGGAGTAACCTCTGAGCATCACCGGGTATAACTCAAAAACAAACAAACAAACAAGTAGTTACTGAAAAACAAATAAAACCACATAATTAAATCTAACTTTTATCTATTCTTGAAGCTTCTTTATGGGAAGGTGGGCGGTGGGGGGGACGGTCCATGTTTTCAAGAGTGTGGGAGAATGATGTTTAAACACAAAAATAAATTTTTTTTCATTTCCAGAAAAAAAAAGAAGCTTCTTTATTATTTCCCTTCACATAACTATTTCTTTACTATTTTCCTTCACATAACATAAAATTGGGATTTGGAAAGGTGATGATTTCCTGACAACTCTAGAGGGTTACTCTAAATGGATGCCTGTGAGTTGGGAAACAGGCCATCATGGAGATGAAGATGAAATCAATTATCTAAGCAGAGAAAAGAAAACCATTCAGAAAATATGTTTACAGGGCCAAAGAGATAGCACAGGGGTTAAATGCTTCATGCTTTGCATGCAAAGGAAAGAGGGGAGTTTCTCAGTCCACATGAGCATTGTTTGGGAGCCCCTTTGCCCTCCCCTCCCCCAAGAGAGGGGTTAAGAGGAAGGTCTGATCCATTCCGTTAAGGATATGTGTACTCATTATTTACTTTGGAACTTCACTTTATTCTTAGTTAGTAGTGGTGTTTGTCCTTTCTGGGCTTATCTTTCAGGAAAACAGATGTTTAGGCTCATTCTCCCCACAGAAGAGAAAAATTTGATTTCCCTATCCAGTTTCAGTGCCCTAAACAAGGAAAATTGCATCCTGCAGTCTTTCTGCCTTCTTCCCAACTGTGTCTCAGAGTTGTTCTTGAGAATACACTGTGAACTGCCTCCTCCAGGAGCAAACCCAGAGAACAAGGCAGCTTGGAGCTTATATAACCTCCTCTCAGAGAGTTTCTATGAAAAGAAAATACTTTAAAGAATCCTTCTCAGACATTCCCAAAAGCCTTCCTAGGAGACACAACTCTTTAATTTTCCAGTTGAAGTTTTACAAAATAGAAAAGAATGGAAACAACCAGCTTTACAATGAACTGTTATAGACTGACATTTACCTGTTTAAGCCACACATTGGTTGTCATCAGCTGATTCTTTTCATCCTAAGAAAATGACAATTAAAAAGATATAAATTCAAATTAGATGGAATTGAGTTTGACATTTTTCCCCCACCAGGATAACCTCTTTTAGTGCGAGGCATTGAATTATGAATTTAAGAATAGTTAAATGCCATGGAATCCTAAAATAAGCATATTTTGCCTAAAATAAAAAGTAAAGCAAGTAGCAAATTTATACACATTCATTTATATATTTATAAAAAGTTATATAACTCAGAAAGCATTATAAAGGGTCAAAGTAGGGCAAAGACCAGAGGGTGCTGAGGTAGCTGGTGTGAAGAGTGTGGAAGGGAGAGCAGAGAACTTAGATTAGGCAACATGAAAGGATTATTTGGGGACTTGGATACATCAGGATAATTTTGCAGTAGCTGAGTTAGTAAGGGTCTCTGATTTCTTTCCCAGGAAAGTAGTCATGGCAGAAGTGTGAGTCCAAGAGGAAAACTAGCAGAATAGTTATAGTCTGGGTGAGTTCAGAAAAAGGTGTGGGGTCCAAGGGCATCAAGAGGGTGGTGGGGGTCACTCAGGCATAACTTCGACAGTCATCACCTGCCCTTACTCCCAGTAGGTGCTTTATCAGCTTGGGCAGCCTCTAGACACCAGATCAACTCTTCTCCTCAGCCCTCACTTCCCGAGCCTTCACAAGGGACTGAGTGGGATACACTGGGCATTTCAGCAAAGCCAGTACTAATACTTGTGGCAATGACAATTTTCTTTCCAATACTTCTCTTCCTATTCTCAGTGATCTCGCTGTCATTATGGAGCAGGTTTTTCTCTCAGTGATTTTTTTAAATGAAAAAAGCAGACATAGGCCAGAAAAAAAAGAGAAAGTTAATTTTAGATTCACAGAAAGGTTAAGGGATATATATTCCTTTAAGCAGAGCGCCAGGGATTACTTACCACATCTACCAGCTGAGATATTTTCAGCCCAAAATATACTTTTATGGTATCATTTGAATTTAATACAGGGCGAACCCATTTCTGATAGCCTCGAAATAAATGTCTGAGGAGGGCATCTTCATTTTCAGCTGTTGAACGAAGTCCTGCAGAAGCTGTGAGAATCACAAAGAAACCTGAATTAATATCAGTTAGTTTTGATGGGTTTCCAGCCAAGAATTTAACTCAAGAAAGGTGACTTTGTGTGCATAGATGCTCATTCTTTAACTCTTGAAAACAACAACTTTTCTGCAAAAATACTTTTTTATGAAAAATATTCCCCCTCCACTGAGACATAAAGAGCAATAATCACAAGCAAGACATATCCTGAATTTTACCCAAACAAAACCCATGGTTAGTATAAAGAAAGCAAAACAGTACACATTCCCTTTTTTATTTTTGGGGGGGCCACACCCTGTGACGCTCAGAGGTTACTCCTGGCTATGCGCTCAGAAATCGCTCCTGGCTCAGGTATGAGGATTTGGGACTCGGGGATCAAATCGCAGTCCATCCTAGGTCAGCTGCATACAAGGCAAATGCTGTACTGCTGCACCACCGCTCTGGTCCCCACATTCCCATTTTGTGTAAGAAAATTTTCACATTCCTAAGGGAAGAACAATCTGAGCTGCTCCCACAATGTGGAGGGAAGAGTGGGGTGCAGCCCTCCTCCTCTAACTTGGATACTTCAGTTCTTAGCAAGAAGCACATCAGTTGGATAGCTGCCAGGAAACCACTCTATAAGGATCCCCAAGCCCTTAATAGACATGTAGGGAGCAGGAGAGAAATGAAATTCTCTAAACTTTCCAAGGGAAGAAGTGTCTGCTTGCTCAGGTTGAACTTCAAGACCTTCCCCTCTCCAGACCAGGCACTAGTTGACATCAAAAGTGTGTCCCAGGGGGCTGGAGAGATAGCATGGAGGTAAGGCGTTTGCCTTTCATGCAGGAGGTCATCGGTTCGAATCCCGGCGCCCCATGTGGTCCCCCATGCCTGCCAGGAGCAATTTCTGAGCCTGGAGCCAGGAATAACCCCTGAGCACTGCCGGGTGTGACCCAAAAACCACACACACACACACACACACACACACACACACACACAAAAAGTGTGTCCCAACTCTGAGTGCATCCTGTCAGATATGAAGACATCCAAGAAATGAACAGGTTTAGAAAGTGCTGCAGGCGTCTTGCATTTCAGCATCTCTAGTGGGAAGAAATCCTTCATGAGAGGAAAATGGGTATATGAGCGGCTGAATATGAAATATGAAATAATGAAACCACACAAAATAAATTGTATGGGGACCCGTGTCTTCAATAGACGTGAGACAACTTTAATCTCCAGGCTAGGAGTATATAAAGGCTAAAGGGACAGTCATATTATGAAAGGAATGCCCACATTTGTTTCTTTTTAAAGTACAAAAACTATCAATGTATGTTGTTTGATTTTAAAACAAATACACATTACTTTAGGTGGTTTGTAATCTCAGAATAGAATAGAGTTCAGTTATAGCCAGAGGATAAAACAAAGGCTTATTTCTTACATATCAAAGTAGTTCCTGGTCCTAGGTTTATTACTGATGTAAATTAAGGGATTGCAAGAATCCTGGTTTTCTTTCTAATAACAAATATCCTTAACCTAAGGGAATAGTTTCCTAGCTAGGGGCTAAGACCAACTTCTTATGGTCTGGTTACAGAAATAGATAAAATTTATATGAAAGGGGTACAGAATTAGACCTAGTAAATTCAATAGCCTAATTCTATACTGGCAAAACCTATTTGTTAGCAGGTATTCAAAGTGACAGTAGGCAGCGCTCAGAGGTTACTCCTGGCTCCACTCTCAGAAATAGCTCCTGGCAGACTCAGAGGACCATACGGGATGCCGGGATTCGAACCACCGTCCTTCTTCATGCAAGGCAAATGCCCTACCTCCATGCTATCTCTCTGGCCCCTCTTACATTTTTGTGCTACTTTGAGATCGCTGCCACAAGTGCCTCTTTTCAGTCTCTTTCCAACTCAGCACCCAGAGACATTACTCAATTAATAGCTGAAGATAACTGGAAAACCCTTCTCAAATACTCATCAAATTTAGAAAAAAATATTCAAAGCTCTTATTATGATTTTCCAGATTTTGTAGTTCCTGGACCTCCACTTTCCTCTCCCCTTCTGCCGTAGGGGGTAAGGCCTGTTTTTCTAGAAATTCTAGAGGTTTAGAACTGGGAAGTTTGTTGTCCTGAGAGGTCTGTGGCTCCTTCACTATGTTCTATCTTTGCTCAATATTATCCCTTAAGGAGGTTATTACAGCTTAATCTTAAAAAATGTTTCCCCAGGCCTTATCCTTATCCAGAGATACTTCCTATTTCATATTATATTATGAATACTATCTTATATAGACTATGTATGCATATATGATCATGCTGATTTGTTTAATGTCTCTCTGCCCAACTGAAAATTGCCCTGCCCAGAAGGTAGGGACCCTAAGTTTGTTCCTGTTGTCAGCATAATGCGGCAACAACATTGTGGGTGCTGAGGGGTGTTTTAAACTTTGGCCAGACCTACCCTAGAGAGAGAAGAGTGTCCGACTTATCTTCCTTAGGCCTCACCCCTAAATAGGCAGTCCTATTCCTTGGAGGGAGTATTGAAGAAAGACCACTAGAAAACAATAATGGCTGTTGCTTTCCTTTCTTTATTGAGAAAAGGTACTAAATTTATTCAGTGCTGCATGACATGAAGTCAAAGTGGACCACTATCACATCCCTTTCAACTGGAGAAAACCTTATGATGTCCAGAGCTAAATGATACAAACACAAGCCTCTGAAGAGGTTTATAGGAAGAATGACAGACGCAGCCCTGTATGACCTTTCATGTTTTGCCCCTACTTCCTGGTTGCGGGAGTTTGAAATAGATATTCTAGATTTATGACCTTCATAATCCTCTGAATTTTCTACCCCCTTAGCTTTCCGTGGCTGCCATATAGCCTTAGTAACAATGAAAGGAAGGGGGAGAAAATAAAATTTAAAAAAATTATTGCAGCCTTAATTTTAATTAAGAGGTAAGATGGAATGATAACGCAGCAAAAATAGATCAGGAAAGACTAAGACCATCTTGATTCTCATTTTATTGGTAAAGTTCCAGGAGTACCAAGGGGGAGAAGTGAGGTGCTTAGGACTAAGCAGGGAATAATGGCCAGGCGTGCTACTCGGTTCTCAAGACTGTGATTCTTCTATGAATCCCTGAAGTTCTTTCAAAATTCCAGGGGCAAAAAGACTGCTCCCTCCTTCAACTGTACTCTCCTTGCTTCTAGTTTGTGACTGTGTGGCTGTTAAACTATACTCTCCACAGGACTTCAATGCTGCTTAAAGCAATCAGTTGTCTGGAAGGGTGATATTCTAAAACCAGGTCACTAATAAGGCATGTGTCGTCTCAGGAAAATACGATTGGTGACTGTGTTGTTGCAACCCTACAGCATATCCCTCTGAGACACCTGAGACACCAGACTGCTTTCCCCAATAGCTTCTTTGTTTTTGTTTTTATTTTGTTTTGTTTTTAAAGCAATACTTGGGAAAAGGAATATGGGAGGCATTAGTTTCCCCAATTTTATTTTATTTTTATTTTTTGATATAATGCCTTTATTTAAACACTGTGATTACAAACATGATTCGAGTTGGGTTTCAGTCATATAAAGAACAGCCCCCTTCACCAGAGCAACATTTCCACCACCAATGCCCACTATCTCCCTCCACCCCAATCTCCTGCCTGTATTCGAGACATCCCAGTAGCCTCTTCGATGGATCCTACTCTGGGTCTTTTTCCTCAGAATCGAGCATCTAGTGCTTTCCAGTGAGGGTGTGAGATAGCTTCAGACTTGTCCATGGTCTCCCCTCACTTCCTAGACATCTTCTGCTCTGTATCTCTCACTTTCCTGCAGAAGATGGGCGCTTCCTATTAAAGCTTTTTACCATCTCTTTTGATGGTAAAAGAAGTTGTTTAATCTCAAAACCACTTTCTTCCCTTTCTTTTCCTCTCCCTTTCTTAGACTAATCTTGATCTCACTTTTTTTTTCCCCCCCTGGCAAGGTATTTTTACTTGGACGAGACAAGCATTTCTTTAGGCAGAGGGAAACATGATGGAGATATTGAGGGTATCCACTGGGGTTTCGGACAGACAGGCAAGGGCTCTTTCTCTTGACTCCAGTGATTTTCTCCACTGGAGAAAATCCAGTTTTCTGTCCACTTAGGCTGAGTGAAAAAAGGTTCCAGGCAACCAAGCTGTTGCTGGCTCAGGAATCTGTATCCTTTGCTAAGCATGTCACTTTTTTTTTGTTTTGTTTTGTTTTTGGGGCCACACCCGTTTGATGCTCAGGGGTTACTCCTGGCTAAGTGCTCAGAAATTGCCCCTGGCTTGGGGGACCATATGGGCCGCTGGGGGATCGAACCGTGGTCTTTCCTTGGCTAGCGCTTGCAAGGCAGACACCTTACCTCTAGCGCCACCTCACTGGCCCCACATGTCACTTTTTAGAATAAGACTCCAACATTTGTTTGACAATGAATCACTGGACATAGATTCAGAGATGTGACAGTTCTGACAGTTCTGATGCCAAGCATTTGATCATGAGCAAGATATTCAGCCTTTCCCAAGGAAGACAGATAAAGAACACTTGCTAATGGCACTAGCGACTCACATATTCTGTGCTTGTGAGGATGTTTTTATTATTATTACTTTGGGTTCTGAGCCACAACTGGCAGTGCTCAAGGATCACTCAATTTATGCTCAGAATATCATCTGTGGTGTTAGAGTTGAACAGCAATTTGCCAAATGCAAGCACGTATCTTTTTTTTTTTTTTTTTTTTTTTTTTTTTTTTTTTTTGGTTTTTGGGCCACACCCGGTAACGCTCAGGGGTTACTCCTGGCTATGTGCTCAGAAGTTGCTCCTGGCTTGGGGGACCATATGGGACACCGGGGGATCGAACCGCGGTCTGTCCAAGGCTAGCGCAAGCAAGGCAGGCGCACCTTACCTTTAGCGCCACCGCCCGGCCCCACAAGCACGTATCTTAACCCTGTACTGTCTCTCTGGTCCCCTAAGGATATTTCTGCTCATGAATCCGTTACAAATGTGACATTAACACTTGCTCTTGCAAGGGAAATAGAGAACCGACAATGTGCATTTGATGGAGGAGCAGACATCTCCTTACTCAGTTTCTTGAAATACAATAAAAACTTTCCAGAACTAAAACTACTAAGGGATTAGACAGGATTCAGTTCCTTTGAGATTAAAGCGGCTCACACCTATTTGCAACAAGATTTTGACAGACTCATATTTAAGCACAAAAAACTAAGACTAAATAAAATGAAATGTCTAATGATTGCTTATGATTTCCCTGAAAACACCACTGTTTTATCATCAGTCAGGGGAGGAGAGAAATAGGAAATGACTTTAAAATCTTAACAAGTCTGATTAAGAGAGATACATGTTTTTATTTTAACATCTTTTGTTATATTTTGGTTTCACCTTCCATTACCACCACTTTGTCAAAACAAACAAATATGAACATGATATCTACACTCAACCTTTTACATATGGGGAAAATAAAATTTTAATGAAATTATAGTAGAATGAGGGTTTATTAGAATTTTATTTCACTTCGCTTTCTTCCCTCATTCTAGAGCCATTCCTAGAATACTATAAATCTCAACAAGTATTTACTAAATATACACATTTTAAAAAGGTCAAAAATAAATAAATAAATAAATAAATAAATACACCTCTGTTCCATTTCTTCTCTCTCTCATTATTTTACTCTATTCCATTTCCCTTGAGCAGAAACACATATAAAACATGAATCAGCCATACAAGAGATCATGAAGCTGTACCCTGTTACCTGGCTGGTTCATCAAAGCCTCATAAAAATCTTATAGTTTGAAAGCGTAGTTTTGTGTAACAAGAACCATCTTTAAAGAGAGTAGTAAAGTTAAAGAACTCAGGAAAAGTGGTACAGAAGACATAGATACAGATGGATCTAGGAGTTTTCACAAGTATGAGAGTCTCTGGGGGGTTTAGCATACAGGCTTACTAGTTATACCCTCTACCTTTTACAATCTAAATGAGGACAAATGGAAGTTTTATGATTCCATTGTTGCATATGGGATGCATAGGGGGACCAAAAGGTAAATGCTAAATAATTCTGCAAACCAATTACATGATTTCTCTGGGAGAAAGAATGGTAAGCAAATTATTTCATTGTAAAAATGAGAAATTCTTGGGGCTGGAGAGATAGCATAGCTGGTAGGGTGTTTGCCTTGCAAGCAACTGACCCAGGATGGGCAGTGGTTTGAATCCTGGCATCCCATATGGTCCCCTGGCCATAAAAAAAGGCATATAACTAGATGTTAAACTATATAGGCATTATTATTTTAATGACTGATGAATAGCTTTGAAGACTTGGTGAGGCCATATTTAGGAATATTTGAAGGTAGATTTTATGTTAACTACACAAGTCAGTAATTAGTTCGAGTTCCTGCTATGATAAAATTATTTTGTTTATGACATAAAAATATTTAGGATTGCATGCTTCATGACCTTATGAATCTAGGATTTATTTATGGGACTTGGATATAACAACCTTAGCACCTATATTCTCCATCTGAAAATTACAATATTAGAACATAGTACAAAATACTTGTTTGATAAATAAACACAAATTCCTACTAGAAAAAATTGCTTTTTTATTTATCTGACTCCTGGTACCAATGATTTCTAGTGCAATAACGAGCTTTCTACTCCTAAGTGACAAAAATTCAAATGACTACAAAGCTAAAAAATTGGCATCTACAAAGGATAATTTCTTCAAGTTTCTCAGTAATGTTCTTTCTGTTTTCTATATATTCTTTCATCTCACCCTCCTTTCCTCTCTCCTTTAATGCCCTCATTTGTAAAGAATTCCTCGACTTTCAATTGGATGATGATCACAGAGAACACTCACAGACATTTGATATACATATTTTGTTGTGCATGTTAAATTTACCTATATACAAATTAAAGTGTGGTATAGATAGATGGCCTATACTAGACAATATAAAATACCTACACATTTATTAGTCAATATAGAAAAATGGCATGCTCCTTGATAAATATTTTGACAAATCTGAGAAACAGTGCATTCTAGTAACATTTTTGCTGCTTTAATGTCTTCATAACAAACTCATAAAGAATTCCAAATGAATAACATAATGAAGGGCAAAATCACAAACTTTGTAAAATGTAGAGATGATTTCTTTAGCAATAAGCAATTTTTAGAATGACTTAGAGCCACACTTGGAATTTATATATAAAGATGCCTATATATATTTATTACATACTGTAATTCGAATGTTAGCAATGCCTAGTTCTCTCCTGACCCCATTGCTTTAGGTAATCCTAAAAGTATAAAATTTTGTTTTATAAGTTTAACTTGAGCATACCTGATGGAGTGGCATAAAGGACGAAGAACATCAAAATAAAATCTGCCCCCATCATGATGTCAGCTTCAGCTGGAGAAGCCAATTACACAGCAGAATATTTCCTTTAGAAGGGGGCTTTAGAGAGAAAATGCAGGACCAAAGTCCAAAGTGGAAACCCTTCCAGGCAAGTGAGCACGTGAAATGAGAAGAAAATGTCTCAAGCCCTCTCCTTTGGGTTCCGTGGTATTTGAAAGAACATTTCATTGATTTCCCAGCCATCAGGGCTTCTGAGAACACTCGCTGGGTCCTAACTCCTGACTGATTAATTTGCTCTCTCGCAAGAGAGGCTGACAGGCAGTAGAAAAAGGATGAAATGAGATCCCCTTCTGCAAGTCCTGTGATATTTTTCTGACAGTTGGAGATTGTGTGCAAAAGGAAAATTGTGTGGACCAGAGTGATAGCGCAGTGGTGGGGCGTTTGCCTTGCACGCAGCTGACACAGGAAGGACCACGGTTCAATCCCCGGCATCCCATATGGTTCCCCAAGCCAGCAGCGATTTCTAAGCGCATAGCCAGGAGTAACCCCTGAGCATCACCGGGTGTCGCCCAAAAACAAAACAAAAAAAAGAGGAAAATTATTTTAATCCTACATTATGAAAGTTACTGAAAATTTTTCATGCACATTACTCCTGTTATGCTATTTTCATCTTGAACTTGAAAGTCTTGTGTTCTCAGGCTTTTTGGTGTCAAATCATCCTATGTGCTCTGGCTGTACTTCCAACCCTCCCTTTCCTAGACTGTATCCCAATGGTTTGCTTTTATTTTAAATGCATTAAGTCATCCTGAGAGCCAAAGTTACAAAGTTGTTCATGATTGAATTTAAGTCATATAATGTTCAAGCATTCAGCCTTTCACCAGTCTCCACTTCCCACCAACAATGTCCCCAGTTTCTCTTCCAACCCCCTGCCTGCCTCTATGATAAGCACTTCTTTCTTTTAGGCACTTTTATTGTTACTGCTGCAATACTGTTATTGAACGTATATTATGTACATCACTTTACCTCCATTCGGCATCTAGTTCTTATCCAGAGTTATCGCTTCCCACCATCATTGTCATAGTAGTTCCTTTTCTGACCTAATCATCCGGCATCCCAGATGGTCCCCTGAGCCTGCCAGGAGCAATTTCTGAGCATAAAGCCAGAAGTAAGCCCTGAGCGCTGCTAGGTGTGACCCAAAAAAAAACAAAACAAAACAAAAAATTATATTTAATCCTAAGGGCTCTCTTCATTTCTGCCAGTACCAATATTCAGTTTAAATACCTTTAAATAATACCTTTACTAAAGGATTATCATCTATACAACAAATTAACTTCCAACAAAAAATAAAGTGGAGTACTTCATGTGATTGATGGAATAGCTTCAATCCCATAATGCTGATACGTTGGGATACTATCAAAATCGGAATTCTTATAAAAACTAGAATTATAATCTTCTTATTGAAAATTTGTTGCAGCACCAGGAGCCTGTATTAGGCCCAGAAATAGCATTACAAATCCAAACCCAACTAGACCATTCCCTGAAACCAGCACTAGCTTCAACTATTAGAAAACTCACCGTGAATAGTCATGAAAAAATAAATAAATAAAAGAAAAGTCAGTGCCTGTATGACACAAATAATCCTTTAAAAAATAAAATCAGGGGAGATTTATTAGGAAACTGTGAAGCAAAAGCGGAGGAACTATTATCTCACAGGTGAGAATGACCCATATAAAATAAATGCAAAACAGCAAATGGCAAAATAAATGGAGTGAAAAAAAAAATCCCTGGTACATGGTTGGTGATTTTGTATCAAGTTGGTAAAACTTGAGGTAAGTTTGCTACATGAAATAGGTCAGGAAGTGAAAGTTACCAGATGTTTACACTCATATGTAGAATATAAACAACAAAAACAAACAGACTGGTAAAACAACAAAATGAACTCCTAGGTTCTGTGAAAATGACGGTGGTAACCTGAAAAAGAGAAGGGTGGAAGGAACAGGCCAGGGTATTTTCTGGCAGTGGATGGCACAGAAACTTTGGTGGTGGTGTGGTGAATCCTGATCACATATAGAGGTGTTAAACTGCATTCTCAAAATTCTATATTGTAACCTAAAGATAAAGCAATAAAAAGCAAGGTAAGAGGTTCTTACCTCTCGTGCTACAATAGGTACTAACACGAGACTATAATTTTGAGGACCTTGCTTATTAAAGTCAAATCTGTTAAAATTTTTTTGTTCATTGAGACTTTTTCTTTTCTCATAAGAATTACAACTCTAGAAAAGAATCTCAAGATTTTCCCTCCTGTGTGTTTTCATCTTGCTTCTTCATGGTTCCTGATGACAGCTGAGGTTTTCAGCACAATGAAACCAGACTGATGAGATGAGAGAAAGTTATTTTGCTACTTTTCTAAATTTCTGAGCCATGTATCTAATCTGGGGTTGATCACACTGCATTTGTTCAACATACCTGAGAGGTTCACAACTATTTTTCCCAGTCTGTGATCATCACTGATTTCAAATTTGCTAATGTAATGATGCTTCATCATCACTGTTGGGAACATCATGATGACCTTGAAGTGCAATCTGATAAGCACCTGGCACTCGCTTTGCTTCTTTTACTTTGTTGATACTCTAGAAGGGATTGGCCAGGACATTCATGTGCCCCCTGGCAATGAAAAGATGGCAGAAAGAGAAAATCTGTTTAAATTTCATGAAATCATTTAGTGTGAGGATGGACATGTTTCGCGATTGAAATACAAGTATTTGCTTATAGATACTGCCTCCAAATCCCAGTATGAATGTTATATAACATAGAGTGTATGCGATAAAGCATTTTTCTCAATTCCAAGGTTTGAACCTAAACTATCTCTACACTAGCAACTACTAAGTAGGAATAAACTAGTTCTTATTGAATACCGAAAAACAACAACAGTTACAACAAAAGTTGCCAAAAAGAGGTAACTCCTGGAGTTTTGATATTTTCAGTATAATAACTAAGTCAATAATGTAATGTTATATATATATATATATATATATATATATATATGGCTAAGGGCCACAGAATGGGAAACTGATCCACACAACCAAATTTTGGAAAGGGATAGCTGAAAGTGTCCTTGGGAGAGGGAGGTGGATACACTGATGATGGCAAGTAGTGGAATTATGCACACAGAAAAATGTATTAGCAGTATTTTGTTTTGTTTTGGTTTTGGTTTTTTGGGCCACACCCAGTGACACTCAGGGGTTACTTCTGGCTATGTGCTCAGAAATCGCTCCTGACTTGGGGGACCATATGGGACGCCCGGGGATCGAACCATGGTTTGTCCTTGGCTAGCACCGGCAAGGCAGATGCCTTATTGTTCCGCGCCACCGCTCTGGCCCCCATTAGCAGTATTTTAAACCACAAAACCTCAACTTAAAAAGCAAAAGAAGACAGAACTTAATATTTAAAAATGACCAAGAGAGTAAGTCTTAAAAGTTCTCATCACAAGAAAAGAAATCATAACTCTTGTGATGGAGTCTGACTAGACTTGCTAATTATCTCACAACAAATATATGTACACAGCAATAATCATTCAATCATTCTGCTGTGTACTTAAAACCATATAAGGATAGGTGTCAAGTACATCTCAATTTGAAAAATGGAGTGTTACTGGAATGAAGGAAAGAGATAAACAGATGGATTGCCTCTCCATTGTGAATTGTGGTCCTGGCATGCTGAGAAATTACAACTGTCTCAGGAATCAATCAGCCACTAACCCCAGCAGGCAGGAAGTATTGCCTTTCTTCATTTTCAACAAATAAAATAAAATGAAACTTGGAAATTTATTTATTTTGCAGAAAGTTCAGTCAATCATTGCAAGAATTCCACCCCACCCCACCTGCTCTATTTTCACAACCAATACAAAGATCTTACTCCTTTCTTGAAAAAGTTTAGGAAGAAATATGCAGACCTCCTTTCTCCTGGTTCTTATGTTTCTTTTTCTTTTATTTTTGGGTGGGGATTGGGGGAGCACATCGCACTGGGGTTATTCACAGCTCTGTGCTGGATGCCAGGGATAGAATCCTAGTTGGCCTGGACCAGACAAACACCCTACTGGATGTGCTCATAGTCCTCATTCTTATTTCAGGAAATTGTACCTGACATCCCATGTGGTCCCCCAAGCACCAGTAGGAGTAACGCCACTAGGAGTATATAGCAGAGCCAGTACTAATCCTGAGCATTACTGGGTATGGTCAAAAACCAAAGCCAAACAAACAAACAAACAAAAATGAAGTTATCCTGTTCTGAACTGGTGCATGGTCTTTCACTTGTTCATAAACAATAATAAACCTTAGTAGGGCAGTGTACCTGTCACATCAGACAGAGGGTTTCTTGTTTGTACTTCTCTGATCAACTCTATTCCAGGAAGGGTGAGATGACTCTCAAATGCTACTCAGAGTGCAAATATTGAGCTGTAGTAAAAGGAACAAAACAAAATCTAAAAGGTGAGAGAGAAGTGAGATCCTTACAGAGATTTTTAAAGTTATGGTTATTTTTTAATTGATGAAAGTTGAATAATTATAACCTAATAAATTTGTTTGCTTTGGTTTTGGAGGCTACATCCTCTCCCCAAATCAATAAGTAAATAAATAACTAAATTTTCACTTTGTGGAGCAGCTGAAACTAGTTAGCACAGATCCTGAATCTTGGAGAGGCTTTCTTTTTTTATTTTTAATATCTTTATTTAAACACCTTGATTACAAACATGATTATGATTGGGTTTCAGACATGTAAAGAACACCCCCCCTTCACCAGTGCAACATTCCCATCCCCAATGTCCCAAATCTCCCTCCACTCTACCCCACCCCCACCTGTACTCTAGACAGGCTTTCTACTTCCCTCATTCATTCTCATTCCTAGGATAGTTCTAAATGTAGTTATTTCTCTAACTACACTCATCACTCTTTGTGGTGAGCTTCATGAGGTGAGCTGGAACTTCCAGCCCCTTGGAGAGGTTTTCTATGAATGACTCTATTCTGGACCTGACGTTTCTTTTGAACATTTTCAGAGTGCATACCACCTGTAATTGTACACACATATAACTATATTGCTGTTAGTATATATGCAAGTATACCCTTCAACTTCTTTTATAACATAAAATAAAACCACTAAAAGGAGAGTATTAGTATTAACTTTGAGAAATTGTTTTATAGTGGTGGGAGACTTGATGGCATAAGTAAGTGGATTCAGAACTAGTCGAGCAGCCATAATCGAATAACCTCCAGAAGAGGTTATTAGTGTCTTCTTCAGCGAGGCACATTTAACACATCTCCCTCAAGTACTTTTTTTTTAAAAGCTTGGAAGATAAACTTACCAAATTTGCAAGTAACACAAAACCAAAAGGATGGCCTGATTTCCAAGGTCCCTCCAACTCTAAACTGTATGACCTTGTCATTCACTGTGTCCGGCAGAATCAAATTACAACCCCAAATACTGATGAGAATCTAAGCCAAAATAATTCATGTGATGTAAGGTAGAATAATTTAACTGATCACACCTTCTTGTGCTTTTATTCCCACACAAATGTTTTTTTTACAAAGTTAAATGCATTCAATCATATTGAGGTATTCATTTCATTAACGTCATTAAACTTCACTAACTTCTTCATTAAAAAGAATAATATTACAGAAAACTGAGCATATCTCCGTCACCACAAGAATGGCACCCTAAGCAGCATCTCTCTGCTTTGCTAGTGCTTTCTGGAACACTGAAATGAAAGAACTTTCTGAACTTTCTGGAATATTGAAATGGCACATTATTTATTGAAAAGCCTCATCGACAGATTAACTTATACCCATACCTTACATCTTACACAAAAATGGGCTAATGATCTGATACCAGGCCTGAATTCATAATTTACACTGAGGAAAACACAAGTAAAATCCATCTTAACTTTGAATCTAGAGACATCTTTCATGATTCAATGCCATTGGTCAAGTAAACAGAAGCAAAAACAATCCAAAGGGATTACATCAATTAAGAAACTCTACATTGCAGAAAATAAAAGATCTATCAGAATAAAAAGACATTCCACAGACTGGGAGAAAATGTTTCCCTATCACTCATATGGCAAAGGGTTATTAATATCCAAGATACATCCAAAGTGCTTGTAAAACACAAAGTGTTTTACACTTGTAACAACAACAACAATAACAACAAAAAGCAAACAATCCCATTCAAAAAATGAGGAGAGATGAACAGACACATCCTAAAAGAAGGCATCCAGATGGCCAATAGGTATATGAAAAAAGTATTCCGCATTACTGATCACTAGGGAAATGCAAAGCAAAATGAAATATTACCCCCACATCAGTGAGACAGGCACATAAAAAAAGGGACAGCACTTAAATCGAATCTGAACTCTTCCCTTCCTCTACATTGTTCACATATAAGACATTCTTCCAATAGCAATATTCTCGTTATTTGCCAAGATTTGAAACTCATGACTTTTAAATATGAGTCAAATTCTCTGCAGCCCAAACAGTGAAAGCCAAGTACCCCCGGGTATTGTTGATTCCTTGCAGGAGTTTAGCAGAGAACCAGAACTAAGCGCCAGGGACGGCGCGGTATCACTTAGGCGCCCCCTGCTGGATAGTAGGCCGTACTGCAGACTTCTACCAACAAACATCTTTTCTGACAATCCAATCTCTAACCTTTAAACTAGAAAGCAGTGACAGGGGCCTGAGCGATAGATAACACAGAGTTTGGGCGTTTGCCTTGCACGCGACTGCCCAAGACTGACCTGGGTTCGATCCCCGGAGTCCTATATGGTCCCCCGAGCCAGCAGCAATTTCTGAGTGCATAGCCAAGAGTAATCCCTGAATGTCACTAGGTGTGCCCCCCCCCCCAAAAAAAAGGAAAAAAGCAATGACAAACGCAGCCTGTACAAAGCGAGTGATAAAGGGCAATGCTGGTCTAACAGCTCATATATTTTTAAATGACTCTAAAAGTAAATAAGAAGTGGGCTCAAAATTAAAACTGGCAAACTCCTCTGAGTAAGAAGAGCTATTGAGAATGTAAAGGATATAATCCATTTCCCTTATATCTCCCCTAAATTTTGATATAAGGAAAATAGCATGGAGGTAGACCCCCCCCCCGAAGCATAAATATTTCTTTAGATCAGCGTTTTTCAACCACTGTGTCGTGGCACACTAGTGTGCCCTGAGACATTGCCTGGTGTGCTGTGGGGAAAATTCCAATTTCATTCGTAACATGCGGCTTTGGCATAATTGGTCTATTTGTGAGGCAAAGCACATGTTATGGACTATAAAAACTAAAGGCAGAGAGAATCTGAGAGCTGTTGATGAAGAAGACACGTGTGTCTTTCTTTGATTCCTGCCAGAATATCAGCTTTGTGTCCAGCCAAACAGGCCCAGGTTTCGCACTAAGTAAACAGAAATATGAATAATTATAAAATATTTTTACAGTTGCACCCCTGCATATGTCAGAAATCTGCACAATCTTCAGCATGTCCTGTCTAAATACATTTTTCCTTGTTCTGTTTATTTGTTTGGGGACCACACGCAGTGGTGCTCAGGGCTTACTTCCAGTGCTCAGGGATCACTCATGGCAGATTGAACGCAGGTTTGAGCCTGGCAAATGCAAGGCAGATGGCCTACCTGTTGTACTATATCTCTGACACCCTCCCTATTCTTTTCCTATATAATTTCTCTCTATTAAATCAGCACCAGGTTGGTACCTGCTGACTTGTTAATAAAATTCCTCTGTCTTTCCCAAATCTTTCCACTGATACTTTCTTCTAGCATAGTATGCAACCCTTGTGGTTACAAACCTCCCAAAAACTGTCAAGGAAGTAAGAACAAACCAGGTGCAAGTTTCAGAACAGGTGAGAGAGTTAGCGCCTGCAGCTGCTTCTGAATCTCTAGCATCAGAGCTGGAAGCACCACTGAGAACATGGCGTGCTCTCAGAGAGGAGGTTTGGACAGGCTCCAAACTTACCCGCATAGAGGTTTCAAACCAACTATGTGTGACAGTCCTCTGGGAAGCTATGAGAAATCCAAACTCCTGGGTGCATTCTCTAGTTGGGAATTTTGGGTCAGTGGGTCAGGAATGGGGACCATGTGGCTTTGAATCTCACAGACCACTGACTAGTATCCTCTCCCAAACTAACTTAGCATAGACCAGGAGAAAATTCTCAATGACAGGGGAACTAAGTGCATGAAACCATTGAAAACAAGGAAGGGGGCAACAAGATAACCCATTAAGTCAAGGGTTCATAGACCAGAAGTTTCTAGAAAACATCTGTGGCACGGGAGTGGGGTGGTGAGGACATGAATCCTTGGTTGGGAGGGGCTTCTTGTTCTTGGAGAGTGAAATTAGAAGAAAGGAAACCCTTCACATCCCTCTGAGGATGCTGTGATGACTGTGTGTGTGGTGGGAGTGAGAGGTGAGAGGGTCACACACTCAACTGTGGTGCTCACACATGGGGCTGGAATGCTTATCTACTCGGTTGAGTGCTTATGGAGGGCGGCACTCCTTTGTGCTCATTCACATTCTAGAATTAGTGCTTACAGGGGTTGCAGTGCTCACACACACGGTTGTGATGTAGCTGGGCCACTTGTGGTGCCAGGGATTTGACAAAGTACGGATAGAATGATTCTTGGCACATGAGGGTTTTAACCTTCCAGTTTCAGTTCTTGGAATTCCATTTTTTTTTTATTTTGGGTCACACCCAGCAGCGCTCAGGGGCTACTCCTGGCTCTATGCTCAGAAATCGCCCCCAGCAGACTCGGGGGACCATCTGGGATGCCGGGATTTGAACCACCGACCTTCTGCATGCAAGGCAAATGCCCTACTGCTGTGCTATCTCTCCCGCCCCAGAATTCCATTTTTTTCAGCAGTGAACTTCTTTAGCACTTAAAGCAAGTAGTCAGACTGCCAGGATCATTCTAGCAGAAAAAATAAAGAGTGACATCACAAAAGTATGTGACTGACTGTACTGGATTTTGATTGTTATGCAAAATAAACTCTAATTGTGGATGCTGACCAAAGTGGTTACTGCTGAGGTGACTCCTGGACCTTGTGAGTGATCACAGTCCCCCCAACAAATGTACAAGAAATTAGAGGAAGAAAGCACTGGCATCACATCTGTAAATAGAGACCAAAGTGAGTTCTGTCATGAGAAATAGAACAGCAACAACAACAACAAAATCAGATGGAGCCCTTTGTAGTGAGGGGGGATCCTGAGATTGGATACTTAGGTGTCTATTTAAATAGTACTTTCAACCTCTCCAGAAATGTAAATTTTTTTTTGTTTTTTTTTTTGGGGGGGGCCACACCCATTTGATACTCAGGGGTTATTCCTGAGCTAAGGGTTCAGAAATTGCCCCTGGCTTGGGGGGACCATATGGGACCCCGGGGAGCAAATCATGGTCCTTCCTTGGCTAGCACTTGCAAGGCAGACACCTTATCTCTAGCGTCACCTCTCCGGCCCCTCCAGAAATGTAATTTTAAGTTTATCAATCTGCATGCTAAGAAAAGCAACTTCTGGGACTAGAAAGATAGCACAACAGTAGGGCATTTGCCTTGGAGGCCGTCAACCGAGAGAGACCTGGTTTGATTCCCAGCATCCCATATGGTCCTCCAGCCTGCCAGAGGCAATTTCTAGGTGCAGAGTCAGGAGCCCCTGAGCACTGCTGGGTGTGGTCCAAAAACTAACCAACCAACCAACCAATAAATAAATAAATAGGTTTTTTTTTTTAAAGGCAACTTTTCTTTAAAAAATTTCTAATTTTTTTTTCTTTTTGGACCACATTCAATAGTGCTCAGGGCTTATTCTTGGCTCTTCACTCAGGGAACTCTACTGGCAAAGCCCAGGGGACCAGATGGAGTGTGAGAGATGGAAGCCAGATCAGCTGTGTGAGAGGCAAGCTCCTTACCCACTGTACTATAGCTCTGGCTCTAATACCACCCTCATCATACCCATATAAACTTTGCGTTGTTCTTTTAATTTTTATTAAGATAGTGATTAAAAATTATTTAGATTAGAGCTGTTTCAGGCATATAGTGTTCCTACACCAATCCTACCATCCACATCCTCAAGTTTCTTCCCACTTCCCCTTTGGCAAGCATATAAGAACTTCTATTTTATATTATTTGTTCCAACAAAACTTAGATGAAAGGCAAATGGAATTGTTAGTACATGTAATAATAAGTTAATTTTTAATGATTGAACAAATAATAAAAATATTTAAATAATTTAATACAATATAGGATACTGCCTATTCTCAGTTATCTAACTAAATTTTCAACTCTGGCATCTAAAATATACTGCATTAAATTTTATTTTGTACTGGGATTTTTGGGTCACACCCAATGGTGCCCAGAGGTTACTCCTGGCTCTACACTCAGAAATAGTATCAGGCATACTTGGGGGACTATTTGGGATGCTGGAGATCAAACCTGGGTCTGTCCTGGACAAGGTAAATGCCCTATTTAATGTGCTATCATTCTGACCCCTTGTATTGGGATGTTATTGTAGTTATTTCTTGTCTTTTATGTCATAAATTATAAAAATTCTGTGCTAATATGTTTTGAAATTTCCATGAAATAAGCAAAACCGACAACTGTAAAGTTTTGTAAGTGAAGGTAATTAAGAAAGTTTAAATGAAAAAAATGTGAATAGATTTATAAAAGGTACAAAGTATTTTATTCTAAGAAAGGAAATATTGGTTTATATAGTAAAATATTATTTTTGACACTGCTTAAATATATGCATTAATAAAAATATTACAATAAAAATATCTGGATGTAAAAAACCTGACCAGACATAGGGTAATCAATAAAAATGAGATGATAATTTACTATTTAAATGTATAAAATACCTTAGCATGATAGAGTAAATACACCTTTCTTTTTTTGTATTTGTTTTTGTTTTTTTGGGCCACTCCTGGTGATGCTCAGAGGTTACTCCTGGCTATGTGCTCAGAAATCACTCCTGGCTCTGGGGACCATATGGGACACCAGGGGATCGAACCATGGTCCATCCTAAGTCAGCTGCTTGCAAGGCAAACACCCTACCGCTGTGCCACCACTTTGGCCCTCACACTTCTTTTCAAACCTCCTTCTCCCAAACTAATTTTTTTTTATTTTGACTATATTGGCTTACATATCTTTCACGGTAGTATTTTAGGTACATATTAACATTGAATCAGGGGAATTCCCATCACCAAATTTGTCCTCCCTCCACCCCCATTCCCTTCCTGCAACCCATATTTCCCCACCATCCCCCTACCTGGGCTGCTAGAGTAAGTGGTCCCCTCTGTGTCTAGCTTACTACTAGTGATCATGTATCTGTTTGGTCCTGGTACCCTCCCTTGTTTCCCCCTCTATTTGAAAGGCGGAGCTAGATAGTCCAAGTTATGTGGTTTTGTTTGAAGGAAAGAATAACAATAGAATGGGGTAAAAAAAATCAAATAAGCTGATAATGGGCGGAATCCTTCTAGTCTAGAGTCTTTCAACCTCAGTTTGAGAGAGGACAGGAAAAAAGGAATTGAAACACCGCAACAATACAGAAAGAAATATCAAATAAAATATCCAGTGAGCACTGCAGCAATAAAGACAAGCACCACACAATAGTCTCAGTCCTGAAATCAAACCATGCCGGAGTGCAAAAAAGAAAGAGAAAGATAAAATAAAATAAAATTGGAGACATCAACTTCAATACCTACCCCAAAATAAAGAAGTCAAAAAAATTAATCAATAATTAAATATATAAGTGGATAAAAGAATTGTTTTGTGCTTTTTTTTCCTCCCTGCATAGGCACAGTAACTATTGGGGACATTATAGAGGGAATTCCCTTGGCTAGGAGATATAGGGTTTCACCACCCTTGAAGTATAATGTCATGGGATTAACTATAAACTCCTTGCATGATCATTTACTCTCCCCTCGGTGCTTTTGTGGTGTATGGAAGACTTCTGTTTCATCATGTATGGTACAATCAGACCTCTGTGTCTAGAGATCTTGGTGTCTGTACAGCTCAAGGAATGGAACTTATAATGAAGTCTTTCTTTGTGGTTCTAGCAGTTCTGCTTCTTCAGTGTTGTTTTAATCCATCTTCTGTAGTTGATGGTCTTGGTCATTATGCTGCTCCTAGAATGGGGCCTGGGATAGTCTTTCGTTATGTTTCCGGAAGACACGTTCAGTTGAGATAGTCTCAGTCAGACCTCTGGAATTGGAGATCTTGCCAAACTCATTTTTTTTTTTTTTGCATTAGTTCTCCCACCGTGCAACCTTTGGCCCTTTGTTGCTACCTCACTGTGTACTGGACATAGAGATCATTCTCTCCAACCTTCTAATTCAGCATGATAATCAATGGGTGAATTCTTTAAAATTTAAAATTCTTTAAAGCCAATTAGATATTTAGGTCTTACATTTGTGAGTTTTGCTTTTGAACAGGACAAGGATTAGAGGTAGAATATGGATCCCTAGAAACAGTGCATAGAGGCTAGAAAAGAAGGTTAGAAAAGAGTAAGAAAAATTTCAGACTTCAATCCCAGAAGCACCACCATCTATTTTATCCAGAGCCAGACAGGTGTCTGGGTCAAGAGCTCTAATTAATACACTGGAGAGAGGGCTGATTGCAGGTAGTTAGTGAATAATTATTATGTATAAATGGGTCATAGTGTGGGAAGAGCACTAGCCTATGAGCCAGGCACTCTAAGTTAAGCCTTGAGATGTGTGACCTTGGACAAATAGCATTTACCTGGAATTCCCTGTGTCAACAAAGACATCTCTCTTCTTTCAGTTACATGAAGAGTTGAGGATGTTTTATCATAGTATTGGATGCACCTCAAGTGGCTTAAAATCATATTGTAAGGCGTTTGCCTTGCATGGAAAAGGATGGTGGTTCAAATCGTAGCATCCCATATGATCCCCCGAGCCTGCCAGGAGCGATTTCTGAGCACAGAGTCAGAAGAAACCCCTGAGCACTGCTGGGTGTGACCCCAAAACAAACAAACAAAAGTTTATGTTTTCTGATCTGCACTTGGCAGTGGTATCTCACAGGGCTCTGAATAAGTATTTATTTTAATCATCATGTACTGCTACTCATTTTTCTAACCTTTATTGAACAATTTAAGTCTTGTTTTGTTGGGTTTTTCTTTTTCTATCTTTAGAGGTGAGGGCAGGTAAGAAAAGAGGAGATCCTGAGATTTGCGAACGTGAAGTGAAATCAACAGTATGGGGAGGGTCTGATGTTGGAATGTTGTATGCTGCATACATTGACAGTATCTACAAAACCCTACCTACATCACTAGTAAAACTAAATCACAGAGGGGAACATTTCACTAGCACTCCGGTGGACAAAGAGGAGATATGGGACACATGCTGGGAATGGGATTGAGGGGAGAAACAACCTGGTGGGGGAATTGTCACTATGAACCATAAATACTACTGTGAAAGATTTGTTATTCACTCTTTGGTCACAATCAAAATTACTATTCAAAAATTGTATGGGTTCTTATCCCTAGATAAGAGCTTGTTTCTATATATAAAATTTCCCCCTTTTTAGTATGCTTTTGCAAAAAGGAATGGTGCCATATTATATTGCTGGTGCATTTGGGGGGTAAGAATGTCAGACTACACAATCTTTGTGCCCTCAGGTTTTGACCTGAGCTTTTATTTCAGGCAAGACTTTATTTTGTAGATTTCTATACCAAGCAGACCCAAAACAGGTGAAGTTGAAGAATATATATAATAGAAGAAATAAACAAAACTAAATTTAAAAAAGTAATTAAAGAAAAAAAGTAATGTAAGAGGCTACCTTACATTTGGGAATAAACAGATTAAAAGGTATTATTAAAGGAGATATAGGCTTCCCCATTAAGTCTGTTTGAGATATTCTTGTGGGGCCGTGAAATTCGGCACCATTTTTCATCACACACCATGGTCTTGTTGAGTTTGAAAAATGATTTGCAACAGTAAGGGATCAGGTAGAATCCTTGCACTGGGGGTCCTGGAGCTGAATCTGGTATCATGCAACAGTGCACATTTTGTGGGGGGGGGGGTGAGAAAAAGGGCCACAAAGCATGAGTCAGCAGGAATGTTGGTTGTGGTTTCTTGCTGAGGCATGAGATGTGGAGCCGAGAGGGTGTCCTTTTGCTTTGGGAGCTGGGTGGTGGCTTATTGGGACAGGAACTTGGTCTCGGTACCTAATGAGTTAAGAACTGAGGGTAGGGGCCAGAGAGATAGCATGGAGGCGGGGAGTTTTGCGTTGCATGCAGAAGGACGGTGGTTCGAATCCCGGCATCCCATATGGTTCCCTGAGCCTGCCAGGAGCGATTTCTGAGGGTAGAGCCAGGAGTAACCCCTGAGTGCTGCCGGGTGTGACTCAAAAACCAAAAAAAAAAAAAAAAAAAGAACTGTGGGTAAAGAGGGTTAAATAATGAGGGATGGAAGGATCAGGATTGAGGGATGGAAGGATAGAAGGATTTCAGAAGTGGGGAGGGATAGTAAATAGACATGGATTGTTTACAATTTAGGTTTGGAATGTTAATGCGTGAGAGAAGTAGAATGCAGGGTGAAGGAGATGGGAGGGGGCATTGGTGGTGGGAAGGTTGCACTGGTGAAGGGGTTGTTCTGTTTATGACTGAAACCCAACTACAATCATGCTTGTAATCATGGTCCTTAAATAAAGATTTTATAAAATTGAAAACAAAAAAAAAAACAAAAAACAATTTACGTTTGGCACTCAGAGAGGAGTCCACTGTCCACAAAATTATGTCCACATAAAAACAGACATTAGTGATCTATTCTTAAGTTGTTGTTAGAGGCCTGACTCTCAAAGGATGGGTCTGAGCTCTTAAGAAATAATTGAATTAAGAAAAGATAAATAATTGGCTTAGATATAGATTAGGAGAGAGATAAAGGGAAGACAAAAAGAGAAGAGGGAAGAGAAAAGAAAAATAAGTAAATACATAAAAATAAGTTAAAAAATCTTGGGCTGATGCGTTGGAGTTGGAAGGTTTATCAATTTCTAGGCACTTCATCACTGACAGGGGTGGGCCTTGCTAAGTGAAGGTTTCAGAGTTAGTGACTGGAGCGTTTTAGGATACGCATAGTTTTTGCATCGAAAGTACTAAGCAATGTGGTAGTGAGGACCATAAGAGATGGCTACCCTATGTAGTATTGTCCGCTGCATCTTATGTATCGAATTTCCTTTCCTAAAGAGAAACTGACAGGGTGGTTTTTATTTAACATAGATTGAATTCATGAAGAAGAAGAAGAAGAAGAAGAAGAAGAAGAAGAAGAAGAAGAAGAAGAAGAAGAAGAAGAAGAAGAAGAAGAAGAAGAAGAAGAAGAAGAAGAAGAAGAAGAAGAAGAAGGGGAGAAGGAAAGAAGAAGTAGGGAAAAAAAGAGAGAGAGAAAAAAAACCCAAAGGAAATGTTAATTTGCAAAAATGTATTCCATGAGTAGGACCGGTAACATTAAGTCTGTGGTGCACCATTGACTGTTTCAGTGGTCTGAATGATCATATGCTTTAGGTCCTAATAGAAGATCTAAACAAAAGGAAATGGGTAAATTAGAGTATTTTATCGAGACATTGTCATTATGAACACTGCATATGGTATCTAGTGTGACTGAGCACCGAGGTGTAAAATTAAGGTGTCCACCCTTTGTGAAACTGATTAATTTTAAGAAAAAGAAGATTAAAAAAATAGCTCCGAAAACTGGTGTAGCATAAGCACAGATGCATTGATTTTCAGACTGAGGCGACTAAATGCTTTATTAGTTAAATGATGAGAGAGAAATAGTATCTGTGAGTATTATATAAGGAGAGCACTCCCCTTGTGTTATGTGCACAGACATAACAAAAAATATCAGACATCCTATGGCTCAAGGACTAAATTTTAAGATGCATATGCCCAGGGCTACCAGTTGCACTGAAACTATGTAGATAGTACCATTTGTTT
Source organism: Suncus etruscus (assembly GCF_024139225.1). Taxonomy (NCBI): domain Eukaryota; kingdom Metazoa; phylum Chordata; class Mammalia; order Eulipotyphla; family Soricidae; genus Suncus; species Suncus etruscus. The sequence continues at coordinate 151,815,298 of NC_064851.1, read as the reverse complement.
GCTTATTTTTACTTTTTAAAACAAGAATGGTGGTTTAGAAAGTTATTGGTAGTTGAGTTTTAATATTTCAACACCAATTCCACAACCAGTGTCAACTCTCATCACTAGTGCTCCTATAATCTGTCTCCCCCCACCTCCTAACTAATCCCCATCAACCCCATCTACCATCACCTTGGCACATTAAAGTTCGGTGGTTTCAGTTTAGAGCTCATGTTTTTATTCTCCCACATGCCCATAAAGTAGGAGACATTTGTATCAATAAAGCAGGTCTCCATTTGAAAGGATGTCCTTTCTGTATCAGGAAGAGGAAGTTAAATGTCTAGAAACGCATCATAAATGAAGAAGACTCTGACTTAAATCTGCATATCCTGTTTACTGTATTTTTCTTGGTAGCCTCCAACAACTAACTTTCTCCTCTCTCCTTACCCTCATCATCATCTTTCTTTTGTCTTCAACTGGAAATAATATTTAATCATCTGCCCTTAACCATTCTGTCTTTAGGTGGTGATGGCTAAACTATTACTAAGTCCTTTACTTTTTCTGGGACTAAAGGAGGTTTGCATGCTATTAAACTCATAAAATTTATTCCTGTATAACTGCCCTTTTTTGTTATAGTAGGCACTCAAGTAAAGATGCAGAAGAATTGGGGATTTATTTTTCTATCTTTATACAGCCCAGTTTCTGAACCAGGAGCTTTGGGGTGATGCTTAATGGGGGAGGTGGGCGGGGGTGGTGATCCAGTCTTTTTACCTCTAAGGTCTGACTTCTTCAATTGTGGGTTACAGTTCCATATTTGAAAAATTGTAGCAAGATTTGTATAACATAATTTAGAACTTACTATTTCTTTCTTACTATCTCTTTCCCCACTCCACAACTCCCTCCCTGGATTGTCAGTCAACTGGCCTAGTGCTTCAGGTCTAGGGCCCAAGAATGCAGTGTTGCTCTGGCCCTGTGATCCTGGAGATTACCTGACTCCTGCTGGTGGTGCTCAGCAAACCTCCAGGCAATGCTAGGAAGTCATCATGAGTTCAGTTTTTAAGCAGTAGAAGTTTGGGTAAGTTCTTGAATGCACCTTAAAAAACACCCATCTTTTCACAAAATGACACGATATTTAGAGTTTGGTTAATAAAGGAGCAAGAAGGCATAATGAGATATCGTACTGGATAATTATAGTTTACAGATCTGTCACGATCTTTCTTAAATTGATTATTTTTGATTTTTTTTGTCAATAACATAAACCCCAGGGCTTCTTTCTTGTATCCTTCACTAGTGAAGACATATGTGCAACATAAATTAAGGTTTAAATTAGTCCAATGACTAAACCTGCTCTTGCACAAGCCTGTAAATAATATGTAAATATTGTCGCCAACACAAGTTTCACATATTCTATTGCAGCTGGTACTTTGGGCACTCCTTCTACCCTTCTCTTTTTCAAACATCAGACTTATGAAAGAGGCTATGGAAATCAAAGGCTTTTTTTTTGTATGTGTGTCAAGTTTGCTCACAGGTTTCCAGAAACTTTAAAATCTGGGTTCTTGAATTTTTTGCACAGTGTTGAATAAAGATGGGGCAAATAAACTGTTGAATGTCTTCTACAAGTTCAGTTTTGTTGTTGTTGTTGTTGTTGTTGTTGTTTTTGGTTTTGGGGTCACACCCAGCAGTGCTCAGGGGTTACTCCTGGTTCTGCATTTAGAAATCACTCCTGAAAAAGAAAAAAAAAAGTACAAAATAGAAATCACTCCTGGCAGGCTCAGGGGGGCCATATATGGGATATCAGGAATGGAACTAGTGTCCGTCCTGTGTTGGCTGCATGCAAGGCAAACGCCCTCCTGCTGTGCTATCTCTCCGGCCCAAGTACAGTTACTTCTTAAAGTACGTGAAAGTGTACACAACTTTTTGCTAATGATTGCTTAATGAAACCAAGGAACTACTTTCTTGAAGGAATTGTATCTCTTTCTATACAATTGTCTGCATACAGTGCAAAACCAATAAATACCCCACATTTATAGTTGAAATTTGAGACATATAAGGATAATTCCATCCATCACAAACTTTTAATTGTATCTTTTTTTAATGGTCAAGAAAGTTGCCAGCTTGCCTTATATTATATTTTTTGTCTGGACAAACATAGGAGTGTGAATAAGGATGCCTTGTACTCTCCTCAGTTCTGGCTCCTTGAGTCTCAAGATCTGAGATCTACACTGCTTAAAAAATATTAACTGTGAGACACTGCTGTGTCTCTGAAGCACGGCAGACATCGTGGGCCCTTTCTCTGCTTGCTTTGGTCTGGGAACTTTGATCCTCTCTGGCTTCCTTCCCTGAGAGCTCGCCTTCTCCTTAGGTGAGTCATCCTGCCACAAAGGGTGGCACCAGAGGAGCATGGCCGCTCTGCTTCAGGACCGTGCCCTCCACCTAGCCAATGAATACCACCACAATATGTAGAAAAATCCACAATACCAGCGTGACAATGGGGAAACAACACTGGCCAACACCAGGCATAGAGAATGAAGATGGCAAATCTGATGTCTCGAAAACGGCCAACCACCTAGTTACTCTCTCAGATATAGAGTTTGGAGAAGAAATATGGACGATATTCACAGAACTCAAAGAAAGCATAGATCAAGTTGAACAGAACACTAATAAGAATTGGGATATATAAAGATAGAAATCAGAAAATTCCAAACTGAAATAATGGGTCTGAAAAACTCAGTAAATGAATTGCAAACCTCAATGGATAGCCTCTCCAATAGGGTAACAGCAGCTGAGGATAGAATTAGTGGACTGGAAGAAGAGATGCAGAACAACTCCATATAGCAGAAGAGATTGGGAAAAAGCCTTAAAGCAAATGATCAGACAGTGGAAAAATTACTCAAAGAATGTGAACAGATGAAAACAGAAGTCTGATAAGCTCATCAGAAACAACTTAAGAATCATTGGAGTCCCAGAGACCCAGGAAGAAAATCCCCAGGAAGAATCAACAGCCAAGGACATCATTACATAAAAACTACCAGAGCCAAAGACTACATGCAACCAAAGAGACCCAAGGAAAAGCACCCCAAGACACATCCTACTCACAATAACAACTCCCACAGATAGGGATAGAATATTAAAAGCAGCAAGATCAAAAGGGGAAATTACATTCAAGGGAGCATCCTTAAGGTTTACAGCAGAACTGTCACAAGAAACACTCAAGGCCAGAAGGCAGTGGTGGGACACAGTGACAAAATAAATGCTTCACCATGAATAGTGCACCCAGCCAGACTCACTTTCAGGTTTGAAGGAAGTATATATAGCTTCATGGATAAACAACAACTCTGAAACTTTACAGACTCAAAACCAGCCTTAAAAGAAAAACTGAAAGGTCTACTTTAATTCAAGACCGATTAACAGACACATACAACTTCTACATAAAGATGCTACTAAATCCCAAGACAATTCTCTCAATACCAATGGACTAAATGCACCAGTTAAGAGACACAGAGTGGCCAGCATGGTGGTGCTAGAGGTAAGGTGTCTGCCTTGCCAGTGATAGGCTAGGACGGACCGCAGTTCGATCCCCCGGTGTCCCATATGGTCCCCAAGCCAGGAGCAACTTCTGAGCGCATAGCCAGGAGTAACCCCTGAGCGTCACTGGTTGTGGCCCAAAAACAAACAAACAAACAAAAAGAGAGAGAGAGACAGAGTGGATAAATGGATCAAAAACTGAATCCAATCTTCTGCTGTCTACAAGAAACACACCTGAATTGTCAGAATAAACATAGACTCAAAATCAGCTAGAGCGGTCATACTAATATCAGATAAAACAGACTTTAGACTTAGAAAAGTTGTAAAAAACAAAGATGGACATTTTGTACTAATCAAGGGATATGTAGAACAGGAAGAAATCACATTCCTAAACATATATGCACCCAATGAGGAACCAGCAAAGTATTTAATACAATTATTGACAAATCTGAAAATATATCAATAACAACACTATAATTGTGGGAGACCTCAATACTGCCCTGTCACCCCTTGATATGTCAACCTGATTTAAACCCAACAAAAATATATTATCTCTGAAAAAAGAAATGGAAGAAAGTGGACTAGTATATATAAAATATATATATATATATATACATACATTTTGATAACTATTGCTTTGTAATACAGTTTAAAATTGGGGCAAGTAATGCCTCCCATATTCCTTTTTCCCAATAATTGCTTTAGCTATTCATGGGTGTTTATTGTTCCAAATGAATTTCAGGAAAAATTTCATGGGTATCTTCAGAGACTATTCCCCAGACATACAATCAACTAATCTTTGATAAAGGGACAAGAAATCCAAAGTGAATCAAGGATAGCCTCTTCAATCATTGGTGTTGGCACAAGTGGTTAGACACTTGCAAAAAAGCGAACTCAGACCCCCATCTAACACTATGCACAAAGATCAAATCCAAATGGATTAAATACCTTGATATCAGGCCTGAAATCATAAGGTATATAGAACAACACATAGGAAAAACACTACATGACAATGAGACTAAAGGCATCTTCAATGAGGAAATAGCACTCTCCAAACAAGTGAAAACAGAGATAAACAGATGAGACAATATTCATCTGAGAAGCTTCTGCACCTCGAAGAAAATAGTGCCTAAGATACAAAAGCCACCTACCAAATAGGAGAAACTATTCACGCAATGCCCATCAGACAAGGGACTAATAGCTAAGATATACAAGGTACTGACAGATCTTAATAAGGAATAAAAACATCTGATCACATCAAACAGTGGAGAAAAGAAATGAACAGACACTCCCTCAAAGAAGAAATACAAATGGCCAAAAGACACATGAAAAAATGCTCCACATCACTAATCATCAGGGAGATGCAAATCAAAACTACAATGAGGTACCATCTCACACCACAGAGACTGGCACACTTCACAAAGAACAAGAACAATCAGAGCTAGTGGGGATGTGGAGAGAAAGGAACTCTTATTCACTGCTGGTGGGAATGCTGTCTAGTACAGCCATTGTGAAAAACAATACGGAAGTTCCTCAAATACTGGAAATTGAACTCCCATATGATCCAGCTATTCCGCTCCTAGAAATATACCCTAGGAACACAAAAATATAGTTCAAAAATCCCTTCATCACACCTATATTCATTGCAGTGCTGTTTACAATAGCCAGACTCTGGTAACAACCAAGATGCCCTTCAACAGATAAATGGCTAAAAAAAGTGTGGTACATATACACAATGGAATATTATGCAGCAGTCAGGAGAGATGAAGTCATGAAATTTTTCTATATATGGACGTACATGGAATCTATTATGTTGAGTGAAATAAGTCAAAGGGAGAGAGATAGACACAGAATAATCTCACTCATCTATGGGTTTTAAGAAAAATTAAAGTGCTCGGGGTTACTCCTGGCTCTATGCTCAGAAATCCCTCCTGGCAGGCTTGGGGGAACCATATGGGATGCAGGGATTCAAACCACCATCCTTCTGCATGCAAGGCAAATGCCCTACTTCCATGCTATCTCTCCAGCCCAGGTCTGTATTCTTAAATTGTGGACTACAACTTCAAATGAGACCACTAACTTTTAAAAAATGTGATTTAGTTTTGGAAATTTTGTTTTAGTTTGGAGGTAGGGAGGTAAAGTAATTTTGTACATCTAAAACCAAAAATGTTAGTGTCATTATAACCTGGAACCGACATCATTGTAAAACTTTTTAGTGCTTAAGTTTGTCTAAAATAAATTTTATTAATTTTTACTTTTAACAGATGTTTGATTTAGATATCCATTTTACATACCTATATACCCAGTATCATATAAAAATGTATTGGTGAAAAGGGACCTGTCATGTAGATTTCTTAACTAGTGCAGATCAGGAAGTTCCTGATTTACTAGGCTAAGATTCTATTTTTGGGAAAGCCTATACTGTAATTAATTCTCAGTTTACTGAAATGAAGCATAGCATAAGTGACTCCATTTTTGGTCTTTTGTCTTTTTTTTTTTTAAATATGTCACTGGGGGAAGTTATCACCAGAAAGTTGAGTTAATTCTAGAAAGAACAAAGAAGTCCTGAGATGATTACCAAGACTTTACTTAAATTTTAGTTTCCTGTTTCATCACCCCATCCCCAACTATATTAAGGAAAGTTGAGTCCAGATCTTTTTTATTATGTAGTATTATATATTATATATAATATTATATATTTATATTATATATAATATATTGTGTACTTAATAGTATTATATATTACAATTAGATATTTCCCCTCAATAACTATGCAGAACTTTGTAGAAATGACTTTCAATTCTCTGGAGAAAGTGTTCTAACAATGAAAAGTAACTCATTTCCTTGTATGTTGTATGTTGTTGAGTTATCATTTTTTTTTAGTAACAGTCCAGAATACCAAGTGAAACAGTCCAGAAAGGGATTAAGTCCTAGTTTTAATCCAATCTACACAGGTAGTTCAGTTTTCCAGAGGGTTAAGAATAGGAATAAGGGCCCGGAGAGATAGCACAGCGGTGTTTGCCTTGCAAGCAGCCAATCCAGGACCAAAGGTAGTTGGTTCGAATCCCGGTGTCCCATATGGTCCCCTTGTGCCTGCCAGGAGTTATTTCTAAGCAGACAGCCAGGAGTAACCCCTGAGCACCGCCAGGTGTGGCCCAAAAACAAAAACAAAACAAAACAAAACAAAAGAATAGGAATAAAATGGAATGAATGTTCTAGAATACAGGAAAAGGCAAAGACAAATCACTCATGGATTTTTCTTCTTCAGTTGTGATGTAAAGGTATTAGGCACATTTACTGGGGGTGGAAATGATTTTGAAAACACTTTGATATTAACAAACTTTATAGATACAGCAGAAGTAACACTGGATCAAATAATTTCCTTCTGTGAACCAAGACTGAGTCCCAATTAACCTTCTCGGTCATATGTAGTATATTTATAATAGTTCTACATCAGCATGGTGACTCTCAAAAACTTATTTTTCTCTTTCTCAGGTTGAAATAAATGTTTGTCAAACTGGTTTTTACATTAAGCCTTGGGTGAGAAATCCAAAAGTGGATAGACATTGTGCTTTTCAAACTCATTTATCTATAATTGCTAATGTTACTAATTCCCATGGGAAAAAAATAAAACCTTCAGCTTTAAACCAACTCTCCTCCATTTTGTGATCTTTTAAAATTCTACTCCGATCAACAGTTTCAGTGCTAACGGCTTAAAGGATAAAGCTATGACTAGGATGGTTATCTCCTATTCTCACAGGTGTTATCATTCTCTGATAAGTCAGCTACAGGCTTGTCATGAGAAATTTCTCCCTGTATGAGAATGATAATGCCACTCTTTCATAGTCCTGATCCATAAATTGAGCGAGATTTCCCCTACTTCTGTGGTGATTGATGTACATGGGAAATAAAAGGCCAAGGAATTCCTTTTCAGATACAGATCTGTTCCTTTTGTGCTCCAGGGGGCACCATGACACAGAATAAACTGCAATTCATGGTTTATGTAACACAGCTTTCTTATGTCACATGCTTAGTTAATTTAGAGGCGTTTACTGTGTTTTGGAATTTAGGAGAAAAGAACCTATGAGATTTTCTTATATAAAATTATTTAAAAGATAATATAAGAAGAGTGAACAAATATTAGAAATACAACTTAGGAAAAAGATACAACTTAGAGAATCTTTAAGAATCTTTTTTTTTTTTTTTTTTTTGGTTTTTGGGCCACACCTGGCAGCTCTCAGGGGTTACTCCTGACTCTGCACTCAGAAATCACTCCTGGCAGGCTCAGAAAACCATATGGGATCCTGGAGATTGAACCCGGATTTGTCTTGGGTCAGCATCGTGAAAGGCAAATGCCCTACCGCTGTGCTATCACTGAGGCTCCAGAATCTTTAAGAATCTTAATAGCAAGACACCAAAGTAACTACCCCAGTGAAGATATAGAATATCACTGTTTGCTCTCACACCTCAACCAGGGCTCAGGTTTCACTTCCTAAACTCTTCTTCCCCTCATGACCATTCTGACTTTATTATTATAGGTGGTTTTATTGTTTTGAACTTTATAAGAATGAAACTGTGAACTATACTCTTTTCTGATGTCTGATTCTTTGGCTAAAGTTTGTTGTCTGTAGCTTATCCATACTAGTGCACTTAGCATTAATCCATATGAACTCTTAAAACAGTACATTTTGATTTATTTATGGATCCACTTTCTGACAGATATTTGAGTTGTTTGAAATCATTGAAGTTATTATGACTAAAAATGCTAAGAATATAAATATTCTTGTATTCTTGTACATGGATTTTGTTAGATTGTGTTTCTTACTCTAAGGTAGAATTTAATAGTATTTTTATTTTTTAATATTTTTTGTTTTGGGGGGCTTACATCCAGTGGTGTTGGGGCTTATGCTTGGCTCTATGTTAAGGGGTTACTCCTCGTGGGGCTTGGAGGACCATATGTAGTATTGGGAACCGATTGGTTGTAGTCAAAGTGAACACATACTCCTGTACTATTTCTCTGGCCTGTAATAGCATTTTCAGATTCAAAAATATTTCTAGATAATATCAGCTAGTTTTTAATCACTAAATATTTATTTTTACTAAAGGGAGATCTATCCAAGTCTCACAAAACAATTTTAGTTTTGATGAGCCATAGTATGTAGTGTATGTAGTGTTTTGTTCTAAGTCATACATGGACGGACACCATTCATATTCATGCTGCATCTTAAACAGATAAGACCATAAATGAAGATAATGTGCTCTGCTCAATAAAGTTAATTGGTTGGAGGAGTACATGTGTGCAAGCAAAGTTTGATCTGGAAAGAATGTGTTTCTTTTGGAAATTATAGCTGGTTGCCAGAGAGAAAACATGGTTAGAATCTTGAGGATTGTTATCTATAACCTAGAAAACATAAAAATAATGAAGGTGGAACATACAGTCCTGAATGACTGATTGGGTGAGGATTGTAAAAATAAAAGGGGGTACAAAGACAACCTTAAAATGTCCCATCTAACTGAGTAGGACGTTTAAGATTCTGAGAGAAATTAAAAAAAAAAAAGAGATCTAGCATCATAAACCTAGTTTCATTACTATACAGAAGTATAAAGCAAATGTTACCTCTTATTATTGCCTATAACCAGTATAATTGGTTATAGATTATCCATAACTAATATAAATTTTTGAGTGAGACTTATCTCTTGAGCCATAAGGAAAATATATCGGAAATTTAATTTTTCCAATCAATGGCATTTCAGTATCTTTTGAACAATTTGATCTCTTGACCACTCAATTATTCTTCAGTAATTTTTCTCTAGAGACATCTGGACATTAGGTACTAGGATGGATGGTTGGTTGTCAAGAGTTTTGTTGATCTGATGGAAATAAAGTTGATTACAAATAATATGATCTTATAAATTATAGAAAGATTACATATCTTATTTATTAAAAACATAAATGTAGAAATATCTAGGAACCCCTTATAATAGCTAGTAATATCAGGAGAAACAGGAAACTGTTTTAAAATGTCTATAACTAAGTGTGTGGTATAGACACACCAAAGAACAGGTAGAAAAATCCCAGAAAAAGATTCAAGTGGCTCCCTTCCTGGAGCAGGATTTTCAGCCGGCATGGGCTGGCTCCTGGCAGACCTCCGCATGTGCCAGGGGCCTCTTGGCCCGGCCTAGGGTAGGGGGGCCTGGACCTGGGTCACCCGACCCCCCCTCCCCCTTTCCTCCGGATCTCCAGATGGGTTCCTGGGAGGACCTGATGGGGCACCCTGGGTTTTCCCCACTCCCAGGCCAGCTCCAGAGATTGGCTTAGGGGGTGGAGTTTGATCTGGGGGGGTGGCAGATAGCTGCTCAGTTATACTCAGGCTGTCACTGGCAATTTCATACCAGTCTACATGTTGCAAACCGCTCGGGGGCTAGCGCCCTCGCACGAACATATACTCCTCCCAACCATCAGTACCCCAGATTTACCCTTCTTAACTTCAGTAACACACAGTTCTAATCTCAGACCAAAGACATACAGTGGATCTAACAATCCCAGAACTATTTAGAAGGACATAAATTGAACACATATATCTTTTGAATATTTTATGTGTATTTTCTTTAACAGCTGTAACTCTCTATATATTCTTCTACCATGATGTTTCTATCCACTTTTCATCTTGTCTTTTCTTTGTAAGCTGTTCAGTAAGGATTGTTGGTGGAACTGTCCCTCAGTTTAATGCCTATGATTGAACTATGTCATGGAAATTGCTGGTCTTGTTCCTATTGCCTCCAGATGGGCCGATAACGCTTCATGGCATTGATCCTTGTTTGCATAGACACATTAAAATGGGAAAACACTATACATACAGATATGTTCTTATCTAATAAATCTCAGTACAATGTACCTTACACCCTGAACATTGATATAATGACCTGGCACAGGCCTCAGAAGAATGGGCATCCTCCATTCACGCTGGAACCAGGCAAGCTATCTATGAAACATCCAAGGTCTTTTATAGCAACAGCTGGAAGCAGTCCTCTACCAGGAAAGACACTACCAAGGGTCTGACATCGACCTCCTAAAAAGAGACTTCCGTTTACACTGAGAAGCCTTGACAACAATGACCTGCTCTACAGGACATGGTTCTCTCTAGTGCCCCTTAAGTGTGAGGTGAAACGAGAGGATGCTCTGCACCATCCTGACTGTAATATGGGATATGCAGACTCCAGGATCTTTAATACAGAAGCATGATACCAACAACAGAGACTATGTGAGGAATGGAGGTGTATTGCCACTACAGACGATGACTTGGATTGGACAAACTAGTTTGCCTGGAGCCTAGAGTCAGTCCTGTGCCAGGAAACTTCAGGGGTAGGGTTTCCTTGTATTTAGACCATAATTTTTCTTTCCATGTCCCTTATATTTTGGTGGGCCTATGCAAACAAATGCCACTCTAACACCATTTTTTACTATGTTCCCTTGACTCCAATCCTTAAGAAAAACAACCCACTAAAACTTTTGAGGTTAACTTAAACTAGTAAGCATGTGCATGGAACTAGATAAATGTACTTTGCCCTCAATGTTTAAGGAGTTACATAAGTCTAATGTCTTTAGATTATATTGTGTGCTGCTAAGAAATAGTATGTACTACAACTGGGGATTTGAGGGACAAAGTAATTGTATTGTACATGGGTTCAGTTTTGTTTTTCTTAATGTTCTTTGGCTGAAAGTTCAAGGCTGGGATATCATCGATGGGACTACCGAGAATTCTGTTTATGGGTGATTGTGCTTCCACTGTAACTTTACCCTGTCCTCTTTCTTTGCATCTTTGTTGTCATAATTAAAAAAAATTTAGAGTAATAGTATAGTATTAAAAAAGTCTTAGGACATATCTTATACCTGCTGAGCTTATCTAAGGCCTACTTGAAAGAAATAGATCACTGTCATACAGTGGAAGAGTAAAAAATATCTAAAATCTTCTGTTTCACTCTGTACATGGCATTAATGCAGAAGTTCACAAATATTTTTCACTTACCTTTACTTTTTAGAAATAAAATCACTCAACACATCCCAGGAAATTCATATTTTAATTAAATATAGAAGAGAGGGGCGTCTATTTGCACCCAAGACTACTACATGCCCCCCTAGATCATTTTATAGGTCATTTTGGGAATCAGGAGATGAACCAGAAGAATCAGAAAGATGATATATAGGACAATGATATTGGTTTTTGTTGCACTGGTGAAGGGGAGTGTCCTTATTTTATTATTGAAACCCAACTACAAACATATTTGCAATCATGATGCTTAAATAAAGATATTAATGTAAAAAAAAAAGATTCAAGTGGAAACAGCAAGCAGAAAGGAGAAATCTCAAAACAGAAAGGGTAAGTTAAAAGCTTTTGATAAGTAGTTTTTAGAATGCCCAAAAATAGTCAAGTAAAATATGATAAAATTGGACACATCCTTCATAATAAAATAAAAAGCAAGTGGGTCAGAGAATTATGTGAGAAAATCAAGATCTGGGGACTGGAGACATAGCATGGACGTAGGGCATTTGCCTTGCATGCAGAAGGACCATGGTTTGAATCCCGGCATCCCATATGGTCCCCCGAGCAAGGAGCAATTTCTGAGCTTAGAGCCAGGAGTAACCCCTGAGCGCTGCCAGGTGTGACCCAAAAACCATATATATATATATATATATATATATATATATATATATATATAATATATTAAGATCTACTAATTCTAGGGGGAAAATAGGATTGAATTCTTCAGTAACATGCAGTAAAAAAACTTTCCTAAGAGTTTAAATCCAGAAGCAATGAAAGAAAAGATTAATAAATCTGATTCTACTTTTTTAAATTTCTGCAAGGCAAAAAAATACTATACACAAGGCATAACAAAATGAGGGAAAATATTGCAAATATCTTTGAAAATTTTGTAAAATATTGCAAATGTATTCTTAATACATAACTAGCTTACAAATTAAAAATCTATAGGCACCTGGGCTGGAGAAAAGAACAACAAAGTCACAGAAAATGTAATCCAAATGGCCTCTAGCCATGAAAAGATTCTCAGCCTTTCCCTTCCCCTCTTTCCAAAAATTAGCACTCATTAAGAGGCAATTTCTTTCTTATTCAACTGACAAAAGCTAAATGCTTGGGAACTTATTTTGTGATCATTCTGAGTGGGAAGGTTGGTAGGAAGAAAAGGACATTCTTGTACATTGTTGGTTGGAGTGTAGAAAAATTTTTATTTGGAGGAATTTGGCTATGTCTAGCATAGTTACTTCTCACTGAACAATGAACTGGATTTCCTGTTTCTAATTATCCCAAAGATAGTATGACCAAAATATGACAAGGTGTGTACACAAAATTACTTATGAAGCATTACTCAGCAAAACCAACATCCATCAACAGGGTTCTGACTGAACTTACATTTATAAATTGGGAGGCATTCATTCAATTGAAACAAAAGGAAAAATTCTTTCATATACTGCATAATTTTTGGATTTATGTGAAACAAATGTGAGGCCACTTTTTAATAAATCAATTCTGTGATAAAGAGGAGAGGCCAACTATTATGCTGAGTGAAATAAGTCAGAGGGAGAGAGAAAGACGCAGAATACTTTCACTCATCTATGGGTTTTAAGAAAAATGAAAGACATTTTTAGCAGTATCTCAGAAACAAGAGAGATGAGGGCTGAATGGTGCAGCTCATGACATGAAGCTTAGTGATGAGTGCAGTTAGAAAAATAACTACACTGAGAACTATCATAACAATGTGAATGAATGAGGAAAGTAGAAAGCCTGTCTCGAGTACAGGTGTGGGTGGGGTGGGAAGGAGGAGATCTGGGCAATTGGTGGTGGGAATCTTGACTGGTGAAGGGGCGTGTTCTTTACATGACTGTAATCATACAACTACAATAATATTTGTAATCATGGTGTTTAAGTAAAGATAATTTAACAATAAAAATAAAGTAAAAAAATAAAATAAAAATTAAAAATTAAAAAAAAGAGGAGAGGTCAAAATATATATAAAACAGACAGATAGTTTTCTATAAATATATCTAAACCTATATTTGTTTGTTTGTTTTGAGCTGCTAGGTATGGAATCCAGAGTCTCACTTAAGCAAGGTTTTCCTAAGAAGGAATCACATCCCTAACCCAAAGCCTGTATTTTGTTTGTTTTGTGGGTCACCGTATTATTTCTGTGTTCAGGAGTTACTTCTGGCTCTGTCCTCAGTAATGAAATGAAATGTAATGTAATGTAATGTCCTCAGTGATGTAATATGGGCCTTATGTGGAGTCAGATTTTCAAGCAGGGTCAGCTGCATGCAAGGCAAAAGCCTCAACTTAGAACTATCTCGCTGACCCTGGAAACACTCCCCCCCCCCACCCCTGAATTCCTAGGCTCAGGTAATCCCTGGCACCATGAATTTGAGCAGCACTTTATCTTCAGGTCCTCACAATGAACCATCTACCAAGTTAGTCAAGTATTGTTGGCAGTGAATCTGGGTACCTTGATGCTCAAGTATAGAAACTATTTAATGTCCAGTAACATGTGGATGGATAAAGAGGCTCCAAGAGCTCCTTCCAAAAAAGATAAACCCACCAACATAAATTAATAAATTAAACTCTAAAGAAAACCCAAATACTTAAAATTGCACAGCAATAAAACAAATAAATCTAATAATTGAATCAAACTTAAAATAAATTGGTGACAGTAAGATATGTAAGGGACAGTAACTGGTTCATATTTTATAATCAGATTCTTAGAACAAAGACAAGTACAAAAAGCCAAGATATTTTTTGGAGATCATATTTTTGAGGATAGAGTTGATACTACTAGTTTGAGATAGCTGTGTATGGATTGTGAGATGAAACAAACTAGTAATTATCATAGATCCATGTTGTTATGAGAGCCAATATTTGAGCATGGGAAAAAGAGAAACAGATACAACTGTAAAACAATGTTTGGTAAAATGCAGTATAATCTTATCTCAAACTGAAATGTTCTTGCAAAGCAAAAGAAACCCAGGGTATACATAAACAGGTACCCTATTATGGGAATAACATTTGTACACAATAAATCAAACAGAGGTCTATTATACAAAATATCAAAGTCCTCACAAACCCTAACAATAAAAAACTAATAATTTCATTAAAAAATGAAGGAAAAGTGATAAACAGACCCTTCTCCCAAGAGGATATACACATAGCCATTAGACATTTTATGAGTGTTTATTATAAAATATTATTATGAAAATGCAAATTTAAATATTTATAAAATATCATCTATGTCAGTGAAAATGGAATATATTTTTAAAACTGGAAACACTTGTCCAACCCCTATGGGAAACTATATGGTGAGTTCTCAGCAAACTCATAATAAATTGCCTTATAACCCAGCAAGTCTGTTTTGCAGTATCTATCCCCAGGACAGGAAAATACTGACCCAAAACGATGTATGCACACCACTGTTCATTGCAGCAATCAGTACAATAGCTAAGAGTTGGAATCAATCTAGATGCCCAACAACAGACGAGTGGATCATGAAGGTGTAAACATGTACAATGAAATGCTGCATAGCTATAAGGAATGATGAGCTCATGCAATTTATTGCAACATAGATGGAACTGGAAGATATCATGTTGAATGAAGTAATCCAGAAGAAGAAGAAATATAGGATGATATCACTTATATCTGATATATAGAATAACTGCATGAGGAAATGCGATGGTTTAAGTGGGGGGGTGTTTAAAATTCTCTTGTCTTCATGAAACTCTTATTAGAACTCAGGCAATAATGATTGCAATGGTGGTGTTTCTGTCTAAGGGACTCCAGATAATTTGTCTGGGAATGATAGCTGATGAGGATGTGGCCTTAATTGGAAATAGAGTCTTTGCAGATACAAAGTTTAGTTTAGTTACAAAGTGGTCATAAAGATTAAATCAGGCACCAAACCCAATACTTGTGTCTTTATAAGAAAAGTAGAGAAAACATGCACACACACACACACACACACAGAGACACACACACACACACACACACACACACACACACTCACAGAGAAAGAGAGCGCGGGGAGGGGAGACACAGAGGAGAGGAACGGCACCTGGAGTGCCTGCAAGCAAGGATCCCTGAGTCAGAGAAAGGATAACGAATTCTCTAAGGAAGTATTCTTTCCTTGATTTTAAACTTGTAGCCATCAGCACTATTAAATAATACATTTCTGTCATTTAAAATCATCTGGGTTGTAGTTATTGCGGTAGCCACGGGAAAAGACTACAAAGGACAAGGCAAATATGTTCAGTATGAAGAGCATGTGGATGTGGCTCCTATTGTGAAATACAAACTAGTGGACTTCACTGTGTGGTTTTCCCTCATCAAATTTTCTGTCTGTGAATAGTCTTGCTTCCTTTAAAGTTCCAAAGTTTAAAGAACCTTAACAATTCTTCAGAGCTCAGGATGGACATATACCTCATTTTTCTAGAATGTCGTTAGGACTCTCTTGTCATTGTGGGATCCCTGGGATTATGTAAATTTGTTTTCTCCTGTTTATTTGATATAATTATTTTATTGGAAATAAGAACAAAAAAGGAAGAGGTAAATTTATTTTCCCTGATCTAAAAAAAAAAAACAGAAGAAGGAAGAGGAGGAGGAAGAGGAGGAGGAGGAAAAAGAAGAGAAGGAGGAGGAGGAGAACTAAGCAAAGGAGGAGGAGGAAGATGAGGGGGAGGAAGAAATATAAAAAAACATTCTCAGGGGCCGGAGAGGTAGCATGGAGGTAAGGCGTTTGCCTTTCATGCAGGAGGTCATCGGTTCGAATCCCGGCGCCCCATATGGTCCCCTGTGCCTGCCAGGAGCAATTTCTGAGCCTGGAGCCAGAAATAACCCCTGAGCACTGCCGGGTGTGACCCAAAAACCACAAAAAAAAAAAAAAAAACATTCTCAGACATTTGTGATAACCAAGCCACTCTAAATGTACTACTCAAAGATTACTTACATACAAATAACAAATTGTAACAGCAACAACCTTACATAATTAATAGCCGAATAGACCTTTCAGTTTAATAGTTTCTATGAATGTCATAGGACTGAGCTCTTCCATCAAAAGGCACAGAGTAGAGTGTTGGATCAGGAAACAGCACTCAACCATTTGCTGCTTGCAGGAAATGCACATAAAATCTTAGGATAGACACATGATTAGAGCAAAAGGATGAAAAACAATTATACAAGCCATGGGGGAAATAAAGCTGGCGCAGCCAAACTCAGATCAGGTCAAATTGCATTCAATTTCAGAAAAGTAATTAGAGACAATGATAAACATTATTTATTGATCAGGGGTATAATAGACCAAGAAGTAGTAACCTGACCAACATATATGCACCAAATGTTGGGTCAACAAAGTATGTAAGGCTTTCACTCACAAAATTGGAAAAAAACATGAATGGAAACATGATAGTAGTGGGATATTTTAACATACCACTCTTACCAATGGATGCATACACTCGGCAGAATATTAGTAAGGACATAGAGCCCTATATGAGAAACTAGAAGAGTTGGGACTGATAGATTTATACAGGGCCTTCCATCCTCAAAAAGCTAAATATACATTTTCCTCTGGCACACATGGAACATTCTCTAGGATAGATCACATTCTAGAACATGTTTAACTTATAAAAATTCACAAATGTAATAATCACACCAAGCATCCTATTAGACCACAATGCCACCGAGATAGAAATTGATTGTAGAAAGATGTTGAGAAACTGTAACACCTGGAGACTGAACAATACACTGTTTAACAACAGCTGGATCAAAGAGAAAATCAAGGAAAAACAGAGATTCCTTGAAACTAATGATAATGAAGATTCAAATGACCAAAATCTATGAAACATATCAAAAGCAATAATTAAGGGAAAACTCATAGCTATACAAGAAAGAAAAAAATGACAGTCAGTAACCTAAAAAGAACACCTTAAATATCAACAACAACAAAAAAATACTGAACAAAAGGAGAATAAAAGAAATAAATAAAAACCAGTACAAATCAATGACATAGAAACAACTAAAATGATACAAAGAATCAATGAGATCAGGAGCTGGTTATTGAATAAACAATATAAAGAATAAACAAGATAGACAAACCATGGACAAGAATCAAAAGGCAAAAAAGAGAAAGTGCTCAAATAACTGATCAGAAGTGAAAGGGGAGAAATCGAAGATATCATGGGAGCTTATTATGAACAACTGTACTCTGTTAAGCTAGAAGAAATTTACAGATTTCTGTAAACACATAATCTCCTCAAACTGAATAAAGTGAAAGTAGATAACCTAAACAGGTCAATCAAAAGTGAAGCAAGAAATTTGAAACAGTAATTAAGAATTTCCCCAGGAGCTTCTCAGCTTCATATAGTTCCATCTGTTTATCTCT
Organism: Suncus etruscus; assembly: GCF_024139225.1. Lineage (NCBI taxonomy): Eukaryota > Metazoa > Chordata > Mammalia > Eulipotyphla > Soricidae > Suncus > Suncus etruscus. Next base: position 151,797,361 of record NC_064851.1, on the reverse strand, counting down.
GCTTCCACTTGTTTGGAGAGTGCTGTTTCCTCCTTGAAGATGCCTTTATTCTGAATGTCATATAAAGTTTTACCTATGTGTTGTTCTATATACCTTATGGTTTCAGGCCTGGTATCAAAGTCTTTAATTCATTTTGATTTGATCTTTGTGCCTGGTGTTAGATGGGGGTCTGAGTCCACTATTTTTTTTTGCAAGTGGCTAACCAGTTGTGCCAACACCACTTGTTGAAGAGGCTTTCCTTGCTCCATTTTGGATTTCTTGTCCCTTTATCAAAGATTAGTTGATTGTATATCTGGGGAACATTCTCTGGTTACTCAAGTTAATTCCACTGATCTGAGGATCTGTCTTTATTCCAATACCATGCTGTTTTGATGAAGCTGAGAAGCTTCTGTACCTCAAAGGAAGTAGTAACTTAGATACAAAAGCCACTCACAGAATTGGAGAAACTATTCACCATTACCCAAAATATACAAGGTGCTGACAGAACTTAATAAGAAAAAACATATGACCCCATAAAAAAAATGGGGAGAAGAAATGGACACTTCCTCAAAGAAGAAATACAAACGGCCAAAAGACACATGAAAAAATTCTCCACATCACTAATCTTCAAGGAGATGCAAATCAAAACTATAAAAACAACTACTTCTCACATCACAGAGATTGGCACACATCACAAAGAACAAGAACAATCAGTGCTGGTGGGGATGTGGAGAGAAAAGAACACTTACTCACTGCTGGTGGGAATGCCGTCTAGTCCAGCCTTTATAAAAAACAATATGGAGATTCCTCAAAAAACTGGAAATTGAACTCCCATATGATCCAGCTATTCCACTCCTAGGGATATACCCTAGGAACACAAAAATACAGTTCAAAAATCCCTTTCTCACACCTGTATTCATTGCAGCACTATTTACAATAGCCAGACTCTGGAAACACCCAACAGATAAATGGCTAAAGAAACTTGTACATATACACAATGGAATATTATGCAGCAGTCAGAAGAGATGAAGTCATGAAATTTTCCTATACGTGGATGTACATAGAATTTATTATGTTTAAGTGAAATAAGTCAGAGGGAGAGAGATAGACCCAGAATAGTCTCACTTATCTATGGATTTTAAGAAAATTTAAAGATATCACTATAATAAGGCCCAGAGACAATAGAGTTAAAGGCTGAAAAAGCCAAAAGGACCAGCTCACACTTTGAAGCTCACCACAAAGAGTGGTGAACGCTATTAGCAAAATAACTACACTAGCATGACAATGTTAAAGAATGAGAGAAGTAGAATGCCCATCTCGAATACAAGCTGGGGTGGGGGAGGAGGGGGGCATTAGTGGCGGGAAGGTTGCACTGGTAGAGGGGTATTCCGTTTATGACTGAAACCCAACTACAAACATGCTTGTAATCATAGTATTTAAATAAAGATTTATATATAAATATATATTTGAATATATATGTGTTGTGTATGTAAATATTTTGGGGGATTACTATGTTGCTCACCCTAATCTGTGCCCTACCCTAGGGTGTGACCTGGCATTCTGCCCCCACCCTAGGGTAGGACCTGACTCTGCTTCCACCATTGGTTGGTATCTGATCCCACCATTGGGTGGGACCTGACTCTGGAGTATAAGAGCAAGGGTCTGTGGAAGGCGAGGAGCTTTTTTGCTGGCTGGAACTGAATCTGAGTCTTTGGACTTCAGTTTTGTCCATCCGAATAAAGCAAATATTTCCACGAGCCTGATTGTCTGCGAGCTGTTTACCCGCCGTTTCACCTCAGAACCGTGGGCTAGACAGGGTGGCAGACGCGTGCTCCGAGCTGGAAGAGAAGGGCCTCATTCTCCATCCCACCATCAGTCAACCTCTTCAGGGACTGACCTGCTACATAATGACGCCCGGACAGGGACCTGAACCCTGGACCCTCAGAACTGTAAGTGAAATATTTCATTGGAAATTTCCTATGCTGACCATCAAATGGTTTCTGTGGTTAGTCATGTGGATTTTACCACCCTTAGTCTTACGCATTGGTGCTCTAGTATACAAGTGGATCATTCCATTTTGTTTAAAACTAATTGGTTTTGATCTAAGGACAATCACTGCAGTTGGATGGTTGTGGTCTATATTTCAAATAAAAAGTGTAGTGTCTCTAGCCATCATAGTTTGTGGAATTTCTGTGTTGACTAACGTTATTATTATGAGCATAGTTATTTGCTGTTATTTCTATTTAGGAAATAGAAAGTGTAGAAATGGTGAGGCTAAAACCAGTATAGATAATAAGGAAATTTATCTGACGAAAACTCAGACCAAGGTGCAGGCTGACGAATCCAGCCCCACCATCAACAATATAGAAATTTTTGCTGGAAGAAAAACAACTCAGAATGTTAAGCCTGATTCTAGTGAATTGCTTGACAGTAGTGACTCAGATAATGATCTACCTCCAGTGCTAACTCCACGAAGTATGCCTCCTTCTAGTCACAAAATTGAATCGCAGAGCAGAGCAGATTCAAACGATGAACCACATGCTCGGTCTCAGAGCTCTATTCAGAGTAATTTTGCTAATCAGGCCTTATCCCCTATAGACGGGGTAAATGTTTCTAACTATGTACCCTATCAGATGGAAGAATTAGATCGGTTTAAAAGATCATGTAAAGAAAATAGGCCAAAATCGCCATACAGTGTGGAGTTATTAAGACTTTGGAGTCATAACTCATCTTGGACTTTGTATGATTTTAAAAGAATCGCTGAAATATGCCTGTCGTCTAAACAGCGAACTGAATGGGAAATGTACTATTCAGAAGGCATAAAAGCTAAATTATATAGTCCGGATGGTATGAAAAAGCAAGTGGCAGGTGTTACTCTATCGTATGAATTATTGATGGCAGAAAATCAATTTGCAAATATTCAGACACAAGCAGCTTTACCTAAAGAAATCTTAAATTTAATCAGGGAGATTGCATTGTCAGCATGGGAAAAAATTGATTCTAACAGCATTGGTAGAGGAAACTTTTTAAAAATTACCCAAGGCCCTTATGAGTCATTTGCAGAGTTTGTAGGTAAGATTAAAGATGCTCTGAAGTTACAGGTGGAAGATGAGGAGATTAGAAACTTCCTAGTAAAATCTTTGGCCTATCATAATGCAAATTCAGCCTGTAGATTAGTATTGAATACATTAAATGAAAAGTCAGATCTGAATGATTACCTTTATGCCTGCCGGAATGTCTATGTGGAACCCCAACCCCCACCCCACTTAGACTCAGTACAAACCTTCCCAGTTACCAAGGGAACAATGCCTTACTCCCCTCGGGGACAGAACACTTTCCGGAAACCAGGTCTTTGCCCAAAATGCAAAAGGGGTCGCCACTGGGCGAAAGATTGCAGATCCAGAAACCTCATTAATAATAACCTAAGTAGAGGTTTCAACACATTCCCCAGGAGGCAAATCGCCTGCTACCATTGTGGAAAACAGGGACATATCAAAAGAAATTGTCTCCTTATAAATTCAGCTCCCCAAGAACACACATACAAGATGCAGGGAAACGCCCACAGGGCCTCCCCCCAGGCCCTTCCAAATCAGGGGCAAAGTTCACAGACAATAATCCTTCCAAGCCCAGCCCAAGAAAATTCATCACGATAAGGGAATTAATCCACTCCACTTCAGGGAGTGCCGGATTAGACATATTATGCCCAGAGGACATTACAATTTACCCAGGAGCATGCCCTTACATGTTAGAAACTGGCATTGTAGGCCCGCCACCCCCAGATACCATGGGTTTGATTCTTGGCAGAAGTTCCCTCAACATAAAGGGTATATCAGTAATCACTGGTGTCATTGACTCAGATTCCATGGGAGAAATCATTGTAGTTATTACTGTACCAGTTACATGGACCTTTAAAAAAGGAGAAGCGATTGCCCAGATAGTAATAGTGCCTTATGTCAAATTTGGGACTTCAGATAAGACTAGAATTGGAGGTTTTGGAAGCACAGATCCGGGTGCTGCTCAAAACCCAATCGTGGCTCTGGTTACTAAATGTAAAGATGAACACCCAATGATCAAACTTCACTTGGAAGGCAAACCCTTTGATGGAATGATAGATACGGGTGCTCAGGTTACTGTAATTTCTGATAAAGAATGGCCAGAAAATTGGCCTCTTCAGGAAATCCCGTATTCCCTAGAAGGAATAGGAGGCCTGAGTTCCTGTCTGTTGAGTACGAGGACTATACTATTTTACGGCCCAGAAAATCAAAAAGCAATAATCAGACCTCACGTGGGCCCATTTTCACCATCCCTGTGGGGCCGTGACCTACACAAACAGTGGAAAGCAGAATTCCACATCCCATTAGCTCCAGAAGAGCCCGAACCTTCTTTTGATTTAAAAACCAAAAAATTTTAGTGGGGGCCACTGCCGTAAAAACACCAGCACCAATAAAAATAAAATGGAAATCTGATGAACCAATTTGGACAGGTCAGTGGCCCCTTAAAACTGATAAATTAAAGGTGCTGACAGAATTAGTGGAGGAACAGCTAAGTTTAGGACATATTGAACCATCTTTTTCTCAATGGAATTCACCTATATTCACTATAAAAAAGAAATCCGGTAAATGGAGACTTTTGATGGATCTTAGAGCTATAAATTTATCCATGATACCTATGGGCAAATTGCAGACTGGTTTACCATCACCTGTAGTTATTCCAAAGGAATGGCCACTAATTATAATTGATCTGAAAGACTGCTTCTACCATATTCCTATCCACCCAGATGATAAAAAACGTTTTGCATTCTCAGTTCCTTCTCTCAATAATACCCATCCCTGCAGACGTTTCCAATGGACTGTTCTCCCCCAAGGCATGCTGAATTCCCCAACCATGTGTCAGTTTTTTGTAGATAAGGTTTTGAGCCCTGCTCGTGAAAAATTTCCTCAAGCCATGATATTTCATTATACAGATGATATCTTGCTCACAATGAACAACGAAACAGATTTACAGGAATTATACTCTTATGTTACTGACTGTTTACAAACATCAGGACTGAAAATAGCTTTAGAAAAAATACAGATAATGCCACCATATCAATATTTGGGTTTTATTTTGGACCGGACGTCTATACGTCCACAAAAATTTTCTATCAAAAAAGAAAACCTCAGAACGCTTAATGATTTTCAGAGACTTTTAGGTGACGTAAATTGGCTCCGCCCTGCACTAGGAATCCCAAATGCAGAGTTATCTAATCTGTTTAAAACGTTGGAGGGTGACCCTGCTTTAGATAGCCCGAGAAATTTAACAACAGCTGCCAAAAATGAATTGGACATCTTCTTGAGCAGATTACAAAAATCGTTTCTCTCAAGATTCATCCCAGGAGAAAAGGTATTACTGTTAATCTTCCCTACTATAGAAACCCCCACAGGGGCCTTGATGCAACAGTCAGGACCTTTGGAATGGGTGTATTTACATAACAAACAACCTCGCTCAGTTGTCCCCTACTTACAACTGATTTCAGAGATTATTATCAAGGCAAGACTCAGATCTATATCTTTACTAGGTTTTGATCCAGATATAATAGTTTTGCCAGTACCAAAAAAGGAAATTGAGTCAATATTGCCAATTAATGAATCTCTATAAAGGGCCCTCTCAGATTTCACAGGAGAAATATCCTCCCATTATCCAGCAGGAAAAATTTGGGACTTTTTAAAGAAAACTCAGTTTGTTATTTCTTCAATTGTTCGGGATTCCCCTATCCCCAATGCCAAGGTTTTTTACATTGATGGATCCCAAAATGGAAAAGGAGGAATAACTGGAGACAACATTAATATGACCATAGATACCAAATATAAATCTGTACAGAAAGTTGAATTAGCAACGTTAATTTACCTATTAGAAAATGTATCTGAAGCCATGAATATAGTTTCTGATTCTTTGTATGTGGTAAATTTATGTCATGTGATAGCCACTGCATCCCTTAATGCTAATAACCCGATCATACAGGACTTACTTAAACAATTACAGCAGCTTCTTCAAAAACGAACTGAGCCCATCTTCATCACGCATATTAGAGCCCACTCAGGTCTTCCAGGACCTATGGCTCAAGGAAATAAAACTGCTGACTTGCTAGCAATGCCTATATTTAAATCACCTATAGAGGAACATTCAGCCCTACACACAAATGCTCGCCGTTTACATGTGAATTACCAAATTCCATGGAGGCAAGCTAGAGAAATTGTAGAAAACTGCAACGTATGTGCACCGTTAACAAAAAAGACTCACATAGCAGGAGCAAACCCAAGAGGCTTACAGTCTAACGAACTTTGGCAAATGGATATAACTCAAACAGATTTATTTCCAAGGAAACCATATCTTCATGTTGTGGTGGACACTTATTCTCGGTTTATGTGGGCAATTCCCATGTCTTCTCAAAAATCTAAGGCTGCTTGTAGTTTTCTTTTACAATGTTTCTCTGTGATGGGTATTCCATATTCTATAAAAACTGATAATGGGCCAGCCTATGTTAGCAAAACTTTTGAATTTTTTTGTAAGGAATGGCAGATAAGACATCTCAGAGGAATTCCTTACAATTGTAGGGGACAGGCCATTGTAGAAAGGACTCACAGAACCTTAAAAACTCAATTGCAAAAAAATAGAAAAAGAGGTTTACCACCAACGGATTTGCTATCTTTGACTCTTATCACACTAAATTACTTTAACTTACCCCAAGGGGAAAGCTACATACACTGCAGCGGAAAGACATTTTAAAGAAGATATTCAGAGACAAGAAACAACCCATAAACCTATTTGGATCAAGGAGGATGAAAAATGGATAGCTGGCTATCTTCTCCTAAGAGGAAGGGGTTATGCCTATGTTTCTATAAATGATGACCCTCCCAAGAAATTTTGGGTTCCATTACGTCTTGTTAGAAATCGGGCTAGCACAAATGATCAGGTTCAGACTACAAACTCCCCTTCAGAGAAAAAACAGAATACTTCAGACACTAACAGCAGTAATATTACTAAGGTCTCTGGGGCAGGGAACGATTTAGCTGTCACACACCATACAATGAGTGAGACTGATGGTAGTGATAAACCCTTACACTCCGAGATGCAAAAGGAAAGACAGGAACCTGTCTTAACTGGGCTCCAAAATATAGGAAACTCTTGCTACATGAACTCAGTATTGCAATGCTTGTATAATATTTCAGACTTAACTCAGTATTTTTATAAAGATCATTATAAAAAGGATATTAACAAGAAAAATCCGATGGGGCATGAAGGTAAATTAGCCGAAGAATTTGGTCGGCTCATCAAAACCATGGGAAATGGATTTCATAGATATATTAACCCTGAAAGCTTCAAAGTAACAATTGGTTTACTTAATGACCAGTTTGCTGGACACAATCAGCAGGATCCTCACGAACTACTGATGTTCCTAATAGAGGGATTACATCAGGACTTGCTTACTGTAAATCTAATGACAGACAAAACTACACATCTCATGGGAAATGAAAATTATGAACAATTTAGTCCAGAACACCAAAAGGCTCATAAATCTATTATTTATGATCTCTTTCAAGGACAATTCAAATCTATACTCCAGTGTCTCACTTGCCACCAAAAGTCTGAGGTTTATGAGACATTTGTTCATTTGTCTTTGGCTGTTACATCTACAGATAAATGTACATTACAGGAATGCCTCTCTGAATTTTTTAAAGAAGAAGAATTAAGAAATGACAACAAAGTTCTGTGCAACAGTTGCAAAAATAGAAGGGATTTTTCAAAGAAAACGTATTTATGGAAACTGCCACCAGTACTTATAATACACTTGAAACGTTTTGCTTTTGATGGCAAACAAATAAAAAAATTGCATACTTATGTAGATTTTCCTTTAGAACACCTCAATTTAGAGGAATTCACTTCAGAGAATAAAAGCAAGATTAAGAAATACAACTTATCATCAGTGTCAAACCATTATGGTAAAGTTCACTATGGACACTGTACTTCATACTGTAAAATTGCTGCAAAACAACACTGGATCAATTTTGATGACAAGAAGATCAAAAAAGTCCCTAATACATTGGTGAAATCCACAGCAGCATACATCCTGTTTTATACTTCTTAGAGATCTACAATGAACACCAGATAATCATTTTACTTCCTTATCAGTTGCTATTAATGCTCTAGGATTCTTTCCACAGGCATGATCAATGAATATAGATTGAAAATCATGAATCCCCAATGTGTTTCCTTGTAGGATGGATTTATGTCTTAATTTCATTATTGCTCTAGGTCTCAGTTAATCATGAAATTTTACAAATTAATTTAGTCAAGGTTCACCTGAAAGAGAAATTTCTCATCATATTAATGTTGTTTTTCTTTCTAGATATACTCATTTAACGACTTTCACTCTTTTTATTTTAACATCATTGCTTTATTTCCCTCAATTTAGGTTTTAAGACGCTGACATAATGATAATTTTAGGTGGACTTTCTTCACAGTGCTTCTTGCCTATGATTGATTATCATAAAGTTACTGTTATACAATAACTTTGTATATATACTGATATACACGTATAGTAGAGTTGTCCATGTTTGTATTACGCATGAAATTCTCTTTCAGATCTGCTAGGCAAAAAAAAAAAAAAAAATTTTAGTGAATTTGAAATGATTTATCTAAACAATTGCCGGCTATTACATTTTAAGGAGCTTTTAGTTGATTCAGCTGAATTCTCTTTTCTTTTGCTCTATTTTGGATCCTTTCCAACAAATATTTTTTAGTATGAGTGAGTGTTATGGCCATATTTTTTGTGAAGTCTGTGTATGTATGTCTTGTTTAGTGTCTGTCTGTTCTGCATATTTTGTATATAGTTTCCTTTTTCCTAACTTTATCTTCCCCAAATTAGTCTTCCTTATCCTTCCTTCTCTCTTCCTAGTCCTTAACATTTTAATTTTCAGGATTTCACATGTGCAACCCATCTCCTTCACCCACAACTACAAGCTTCCTGATCTCGGCGGGAAGAAGAAATCCATGACTGTTGGAGTTTTACACCATATATGCTGCAAACTTGTTGGAAATGAAGCCACCTGGGATTTGTGTCACAATGTAACACCAGAGAAAAGATCCATGGACAAGACCCACAGTCTCTGGATCCCAGTTAAACTGTGCTATCTGAATTTCTGGTTTTCCATCCACATACAAAATGCTATTGTTGACCGTTTCTACAATGGCTACCCCAAGATTGCACCGATCCCAAAGGAAATACAGAAGCCCAACCAACTTATGATGTAATGAGGTAACGCTTGGGGATGCCCCAACACATGGATGACTGTACTGGCCTTCCTTCTTCATTCAGCTTGATGTTATCTCCTGTACAAGGCTTCAACCCGCTTTTCCAGACCCATCAAGTGTCTTCTGCCGGTCTTTTTGGAGTTCCAGACCCCTCATATTTACAGATTGGTATTGAACTCTGTAGAAATTACATCTGTTGTTTTTCCCATAACTGTAATCCTTTGAAGTTACGTTTGGTACTACACTTCTTTTGACTATCGTAATTAATGTTTTTCTATTTTAGTTTTTAATATTAGGAATCGATGTTGTATTACATTAAGGTTTTGCTTTCTTGACTTTAGGTTTGTGAGTTATATATTATTGTCTATAATTTCCCAAATGATATTTTTGTCTGTTCTCAGGGTTTTTTGCGTGGGCGCATCATAGGCAAAATACTAGGTTTATAGAAGGTTCCATCCATTTTGGATGGACCCTCAAGTTGTTTATTTACACAGGGAGGGTCTCTACCTTAAACATTTTGTTTTGGTTTGTGACTTAAGCTCCCATCTATAAATAGTCGACATCAATTTCAGACATCTTATGGACTTCAGACCGGATTAAGAACTTGGACTAAATTCAGATACCTATTGATCATCATTGCAGTGGCTCCCCACTGTGCAGAGGGTGTATGTGCCACTTCTTCCGAAATAAAGGCCTAGTTCAATGCCCTCAAAGATGGGCTTTCTGGTCTACCTGAACTTGAATGAAAATGGAGCTGGAGAGATAGCATGGAGGTGAGGCATTGGCCTTTCATGCAGAAGGTCATTGGTTCAAATGCCGGTATCTGCCAGGAGCGATTTCTGAATGTGGAGTCAGGAGTAACTCCTGAGCACTGCCAGGTGTGACCCAAAAACGACCACCACCACCAACAACAACAACAAATAAAGAAAAGGTGCTTCTTCTTGCCTGCTACACAACCTTTCTGGTGTCTCTTCGAAAGATCTATGTACGTCTTAGATTTATCTTCTCAGGAGCTTGTAGTTGATTCCTTGATACATGTTTCTGGTTTTAGACACCCTGTGCTTAGGTTAGAAGTTTTTCTTTACATTTTCCTGTGATGCGCTTATGCAAACAGCCGCTCTTTTATTATTGACTAATTTTTCTTTTAATAATTGTAGACAATATTGTTTGTTTACTAAAAACAAAAGGGGGAATTGTTGTGTATGTAAATATTTTGGGGGATTACTATGTTGCTCACCCTAATCTGTGCCCTACCCTAGGGTGTGACCTGGCATTCTGCCCCCACCCTAGGGTAGGACCTGATTCTGCTTCCACCATTGGTTGGTATCTGATCCCACCATTGGGTGGGACCTGACTCTGGAGTATAAGAGCAAGGGTCTGTGGAAGGCGAGGAGCTTTTTTGCTGGCTGGAACTGAATCTGAGTCTTTGGACTTCAGTTTTGTCCATCCGAATAAAGCAAATATTTCCACGAGCCTGATTGTCTGCGAGCTGTTTACCCGCCGTTTCACCTCAGAACCGTGGGCTAGACAGGGTGGCAGACGCGTGCTCCGAGCTGGAAGAGAAGGGCCTCATTCTCCATCCCACCATCAGTCAACCTCTTCAGGGGCTGACCTGCTACAATATGAATTTCCCAGGAAAAAAAATGTCTACTTTTGGGAATTGAACTTTCTGGGGACATCAAAGGCTAGTTTTCATCAGAGTCACCTCTGGGTCTTTGAACTTATGTTTCAGTAGGTATAAATACAGGGTGGTATTTGAGAACTGGTATTTCTAACAAGTTTCCAAGTGACCCTGAGGTAGGAGGTCCCAACACTTACACATAGTCACTACTAGGACTTTACTGACCTCTTCTAGAAATAAGCACTTGCCAAAATATCATATCTTGGGTAGCCTGTTCTGACATTTTGTGGAAGTTTATTCTTCAATATGAATATTTCTAGTCTTACTACAGTTCTATACCCATAACAAATGCTCAATAAATGCCTCGTTTTGACTGAGCCATTTCATTTTATTTGTATTTTGTTATTTAGTTCTAAATAACTTACAATACATCTAGTGTTAACTATTGTTACTCAATTGGCTCTCTCTCTGTCTTTTTATATTTTATTTTTTGTTTGTTTTGGGTCACACCTGGAGGTGCTCAGGAGTTACTCTCAGCTCTGTGTTCAGAAATTGCTCCTAGCTGGGGGACCATATGGGATGCCGAGTACAAGGCAAATGCCCTACCTCTGTGCGATCTCTCTGACCCCTCTCTTTGTCCTTTTAAATTTAAATGCAATTGAAGATGGAGCATAGAGGTAAATCTGCCTTGCAAGCTCTAGCCTAGGACAGACTGTAGTTCAATCCCCTCCATGTGCCATATGGTTCCCCCCAAGCCAGGAGCGATTTCTGAGCACATAGCCAAGAGTAACCCCTAAGGGTCAACGAGTGTGGCCCAAAAACAAAAACAATAATATATTTAAATGCAATTGTCCCAGCCTTGGATGGAAAATTGGGGAAGTGGGGAATATGAGTTCTCTACTTGCTATTAGGAAAAAAAAAAAAGACAGCTTTGTAATTACTCACGTTGCCTAAAAATGAGATTGTCAGCCTAAAAAATTTATTCTAATGCTTCAATCTTGAGTAAAAGTTAAGATACATGTTTTAAAATAGGTTGCTTTCCAGGAGAGGCTATGTGGCCTATGATTTTAGCTAATACTTCAGAAGGAGGAGGATCAAGGGAGAGGTAAATATTTAGGCCTTTCCATATATGGCTATAGTGGCTTTGCATAAAGTGATAGCTTTCTTGTAAAGTGATGGTTTTTGCCCTGAGGAATCCAGAGGCAAATGGAGAGCCAGGATATGCTCTTCCCTGGAGGACTGCAGAAGAAACTTGCATGTAATTAAGGCTGAATCTCTGTGCCAATGTCATACTGCTTGGCCTCCAAAGCAGAGAAGATGGCAGTAGAGAAGAGCAGCAGGGAGAGACTCCATGCCCCTTTGTCCTCAGCAGGTCTGCACTGAGTACTGGCTTTCTATATTCTCTTGCCATAGACACAAAAGTTAAAGAGGCCACCAAAATACAATAGTTAAAACAAACTATTAATATATTTTTCAAAATCAAAAGTACAATAAAGAAATCCAAAATGTTACGAATTTTTTCATTTTGGGTCAGACTCCAACATGGCTAGCCATGCTGAAAATTTGTTTTAAATTATTCTGTTTTCATATTTTGATATTTTGATCATCATAAAATGTTGGCATTAATTTTCATCGTTGGAAGTAGTGCGTTAAAATATTCTCTTCCAAATTGGACTCAACTCTACACAGAAAAACATACAAGAATAAGGGAGAAGAAAAGATCTGCAACATACTTAACAGTAATGTTATGATGTCAATTTTTTTAAATTTTTAATTATGAGAACAAAGATGCAAAGAAAGAGGACAAGGTAAAGTTACAGTGGAAGGACAATCACCCATAACATGATTCTCAGAAGTCCCCTTGCTGATATCTTAACTTTGAACTTACAGTCAAAGAACATTAAGATAAATAAAACAGAATCCATGTACAATTACTTTGTCCCTCAAGTCCCCAGATTGTAATACATTATAATATTTCTTAGCAGCAGACAAGGCACTCTAAAGCCATAAAACTTATATAACTCCTTAGACATTAGAGGCATAGTATTTTTTTACATTTCCATGTACATGCATATTAGTTTAAGTTAACCTCAAAAGTTTAAGTGGGGGTGCCCAGAGAGATAGCACAGCGGCAAGCAGCCGATCCAGGACCAAAGGTGGTTGGTTTGAATCCCAGTGTCCCATATGGTCCCCTATGCCTGCCGGGAGCTATTTCTGAGCAGACAGCCAGGAGTAACCCCTGAGCATCACCGGGTGTGGCCCAAAAACCAAAAGAAAAAAAAGTTTAAGTGGGTTTTTTTTTTAAGGATTAGAGTCAAAGGAGCACAGTAAAAATGGTGTTAGAGTGGCAATTGTTGTTTGCATAGGCCCACCAAAATATGAGGGGCATGGAAAGGAATAATGTTGGCCTAAATACAAAGAGACCCTACCCCTGAAGTTTCCTGGCATAAGACCAACTCTAGGCTCCAGGCAAGCTAGATCATCCAATCCAAGACATTGTCTGTAGTGCCAACACACTTTTATTTTTCACATAGTCTCTGTTGTTGGTATCATGTTTCTGTATTAAAGATCCTGGAATCTGCATGTCCTACATTGAAGTCAGGATGTGGAGCGTCCTCTCGTTTCACCTCACAATTTAAGGGCAATGCAGAGAGACCTGTCCTGTAAGCAGGTTGTTGTTGTTGTTGTTGTTGTTGTTGTTGTTGTTAAGTCTTCTCAGTGTTAAGGGAAGTCTCTTTTGAGCAGGTCGATGTCTGAGCAATGGTAGGGTCTTCCGTGGTAGAGGATTGCTTCCAGGTGATGTTATAGACAAACTTGGATGTTTCATGGATGGCTTCCCTGGTTCAGGGGTGAATGGAGAATGCCCATTCTTCTGAGGCCTGTGCCAGGTCGTTATGTCAATTTCAGGGTGTAAGGTCCCATTGCACTACAAGATTTGTGTGTTCCAATCTCTATTAGATAAGATCTTATTTGTATGTATAGTATTTTCCCATTTTAATGTGCCTATGCAAAAAAGGAACAATGCCACGTGGCGTTATTGGCACATATGGGGGCCATAAGAACAAGTCCAACAATCCACATGACATGGTTCAATCAACAGCATTAAACTGGGGGACTCTTTCACCAAAATTTCTTATTGAACAGCTCACAAAGAGAAGATAAAAAGTGGTTAGACTCGTCACTGTATAAGAGAATATTTAGTAAGACTTACAGCTGTCAGAGGAAAAAACACATAAAATAGTCAAAAGAAATACGTGTCAATTTTATGTCTTTTGAAATAGTTGGGGGTTGTTACACACCATGCATGGCTTTGGTCTGTGATTAGGATTGTGCAGTACTGAAGTTAAAAAGAGTAATGTGGGTTAGTGATGTTTGGGGGGGTGAGAGAGTTAAGGAGGGAGTAAAAATGAGCTTTGTAGGGGTATGGGAAAGGGCAGAATACAAAATGGACATTCTGCATATGCAAAACGTAACATAAGGATAGTTAATACTCTTAATACATGCAGTGCCCCCGCGCGGTTTTCCACATGTAGACTGGTCAGAAATTGACAGTGACAAACTTAGTGCAACCGAGCAAATCTCATCACACCCCAATTTAGGACCCACCATTTCTGGCCGCCTGGGCTGCAACCCAGGGAAGGCCTGGAGGCCCGGGGCAGAAGAGGGGACGGCTGAGGGCCTATGAAGGCTCCCAGCACACCCAAGTTAGGGAGAAGGCCTTCCATATGGGGTCTCCCCAAACCCCAAGCGGGCTAGAGCTAGCCTCCAGATCAAGAGAATTGATGTCAATTTTTTGCTTCTGAAATTGCCAGTTGAAAATGTCAATATTGGGCCCGGAGAGATAGCACAGCGGCGTTTGCCTTGCAAGCAGCGGATTCAGGACCAAAGGTGGTTGGTTTGAATCCCGGTGTCCTATATGGTCCCCCGTGCTTGCCAGGAGATATTTCTGAACAGACAGTCAGGAGTAACCCCTGAGCATTGCCGGGTGTGGCCCAAAAACAAAAAACAAAAAACAAAAAAAGAAAGAAAATGTCAATATTGAGAAAACTTGGGTGTACTGTTCTGCTACTTCTTTTTTTTTTATTAAATATATTTTTTATTTAAGTAACATGATCATATTTGGATTACAGTCATAACCAGAACACCCACCCTTCACCAGTGCAACATTACCCCCTCCCCCCTTCCCATCCCCCACCTGTATTTGAGACAGGCATTCTACTACAGTAAGTTGTATTTTTTTTCTTAAAGGATAAGAGTAAAAAAAATATAGTAAAGGTGTGATAGTGGCAATCACCAATGTTTGCATAGGTCCAGAAAAATGGAGAAAATAGAAAAAAAGTCCTTGACTTGATTACAAAAAGGCCTCACCCCAGAAGTTTATTGGCATAAGACAGACTCTGGGTTCCAGGCATACCAGTCTATCCAACTCCAGTCATTCTCAAGGTCCTGGTGAAACTTTTGCACAATTTAGCTATAGTTGGTATCAGACTTTTATATTTAAAGACTCTGGATTCTGTGCATTTCTTTTGTCGATGTCAGGCTGATGTGGAGCATCCTCTAGTTTCAGCATATCATTAAATGCAGAGTGATCTGCCCTGCATGCAGATTGTTGCTGAGTCGCCTGGGTGTTGGGATTACTCTTTTGAGTCAGTCAATGCCAAAGCAGTGGTAGGTCTTCTCTGGTAGAGGCTTGGATCCTGGGAGTGTTAAAGACAATTGTGGTTGTTTCCATAGTTCAGGTGTGTGTGGGCGATGCCCATTCTTCTGAGGCCTGAGCCAAATGATTATGCCAATGTTCAGGGTAAAAGGCCTAATTACATTACCAAATTTGTGTTCCCATCTCTATTAGATAAAAATTTGTTTACATGTGTATTATTTTCCCATTTTAATGTGCCTATGCAAAAGAGAAGCAATGCCACAAGATATTGTTGGTGCATCTGGGGGCCAACGAATAAAGTCTAACATTTTCCGTAACCTGATATAAACGTGAAATCTATACAGAGTTACTCTTCTACCAGTATTGCTAATAAAACAGATCTCACAGGGGGGAAATCAAACAATCAAATAATTGTCAAAATTAATTGCAAAATTATTTGCAAAATAATTGCAAAATTGTCACTATATGAGGATATTTGAAAAGAGTTATAGATGTAAGGGAATACATCTGAGATATACAAAAGAGATGCATGTGACCCTTTTATGTTTTAAAAAGAATTGCTTGAGCAATTTTCTCATTCAATTTAGAACAATTCAGACCTGTAATGCACTCAGTCATAGCCACAGCAACTTTAACCCAAATACCTGACCTTTCTGAACTGACCCTGACACTGATGATCTTCACTTCCTTTCCAGTAATATAAGGTGCTAACAAATAAGAATTATGGCTGCTAGATGGCTTTCCTCTTTCAGCAGCAAGATTACAAAACAGTTCACATGCAATAAATTGTGCTCATTTCCTCCCTTCTCTTCCTTTTGTTATTCTTGTTTTGATGAGTGGCTGTTACATACTTGATTGCAGTGCTAGAGATCAAACTTGCCACCTCACTTCTGTGAGGGTCTTCAGGAGCCTGTGGGCTCATTTAGGAGGCATTCCCAAGTGATTAAGGGTACTTAAACCCAACGGCCACTCCTAGCCATAATCCTCCTAGCCAGATGATGTGGGTCTAATGGTTCAGTGCTAATGCTCATTTGGTGTTAGGAGCCCACCAAAGTGGTGCTGGGAAGAGAAATACAGTAT
Source organism: Suncus etruscus (assembly GCF_024139225.1). Classification (NCBI taxonomy): domain Eukaryota; kingdom Metazoa; phylum Chordata; class Mammalia; order Eulipotyphla; family Soricidae; genus Suncus; species Suncus etruscus. The sequence continues at coordinate 151,780,733 of NC_064851.1, read as the reverse complement.
GAAGGATTGAACTCAGGGTTTTGCAAATGTAAGGGACATACTTTATTTATGTCTTTGAGCTATATCTCCTTCTCCCCACAACTCCCTTTTTAAGTGTGAAATTTGATGGAGTTTATATATATATATATAGATATATATAGATATATATAGATATATAGATATATAGATATATAGATATAATTTAGGTATGCCAGCCTGCGTGATGATATATCGGGCTGGCATACCTAAATTCTATCACCCTAAAAAAGTCCAAAATGCTCAGCTACTTTGTCCTATTTCCTGCCCCAGGTAGCCACTGATTTACTATCTTTCACCTTATATTAGTTTTTCTTTTCCTAATTACCATCTAAGTGGAGTTTTTTGCATGGAATACATATACATATGTTTATATACATACACACATATATATATAATTTCATTTTTTGTTGGAGAGGGCCTCTCAATTAGTACTTAGAGTGCTCTTGAGACTATACAGAGAAACTTTAGCTAACTTGAGGGCCTGATGGTTCATTGCTCAGACCCAGTGTTGTTGGTGTCACCAGGTCATTGTAGTGGTGCTGAGGAAGAAAAGCCATTCCTAATGGGACCTGTTATATATCATATATTCTCTTCAAATTATTATTATTATTATTATTAGGTTTTGGGTCACACCCAGTGGTGGTCAGGGGTTACTCCTGGCTCTGAGCTTAGAAATCACACCTGGCATGCTCAGGGAACCATATTGGATGCTGAGATTCGAACCACCATCTCTCCTGGATCCGGCTGTGTGCAAGGCAAACACCCTACAGCTGTGCTATCTCTCTGGCCCCACTTCAGATTATTTTTTATCTATCTTCTGTTTGAAGGTATTTTGAGTTTTTGCTTATTTGAGTGAAGCAAAATGCCCTACTACTTAAAATTTTATATATTAAAGTTTATGCAATATTTCTATTGAAATAGAGAATTTGTCTTCTTTAAAAAAAAAGAGTGACATCAAATAGCTACACATTTTTTGAGTGTGAATTCTCTTATCTGTAAAAGGAGAATGCTACTATCAGTTATTGAGAGGATCAAATTAACTGAGATTGCATTTACAAAGTGCATAGCTAATGTTCCAATGTGGTCTTTTTCTCTCATCTCCCTAACCTGAAGAGAAAAGGCTAGTTGGAAGAGTTCCTTGGCTTTTTTAGCTCAGTAGACCAGATATACATAAGAGATTTCTAATCTATGTTCCTCTAAGGGCTGTCTGTGAGCTGAGCTGATTTAGCCCAAGTGTGTATTGTCTGCTTCAAATTATATTGCATGGACTTTTGGTCATTTCTAATTAGATGCTACAATAAATAACTCTGAACTGACTATCCATTTAAAGCCCTAAAGTATCCTGGATTATCTTTAGCTTTGAGGGGAATGTTAGAGAAAAGGCAAAGAATTTGAATTTGCTAGTTGGATTAATAATGGAAAAATCCTGCTAACTAACTGCTAGGAAGTTTCTAGAGAAATAGATGCATCAGACCCTGGGCAAAGATTACATGCTGACTTCTCTGGGAAAGATAACAGCTTAGTCTAAGCTCTTCTGACGAAGTTTCTAAAGACAGGTATTATCAAATACCCTGTGGGAGTTAAAGTGAAAGAGAGGCTGAAACAAGCAGTCACCTGAAAAATAACCATCTGAAGCACTTGGAAAAACAAAAGAGTTTAGAAAGGTCATGTCTAATCTAATGAGGACAGAGACCTAGGCCAAGAGTGAGAAGAGGAGAGTCTTACAATAATCTGCTTCTAGTTCTTGCAAATCCCTTTTGGGGGTTTGGTTTCTTCATCGTAATGAAGGGGTTGGAAAACGTTGCTTTCAGTTTTGACATCCTATAATTTTGTGATACTAATTAATCCATGGATGTGAGGTACTGGGAACTTGGTTATCCAATAGTGTCTGATGTCCTTCTAGGCTCATGTGAAGTAACTCCTACAAAATATTGAGCTACACCACAAACAGTGGTGAGTGCAGTTAGAGAAATAACTACGTTGGGAACTATCATAACAATGTCATTGAGTGAGGGAATGTAGAAAGCCTGTCTCTAATACAGGCGTGGGGGTGGTGGTGGTGGAGAAAATGGGAGCATTGGTGATGGGAAAGTTGAACTGGTGAATGGGGGGTGTTCTTTTTATGACTGAAACCCAACTACAATCATGTTGGTAATCACGGTGTTTAAATAAAGATATTAAAATATATTGAGCTGGAGGTTTTGTGAAGCAAAAAAGACAAAAGTAATATCTTGGTTGGGGTGGAGGATGTGAACAGACAACAAATGGTTCCATTTATTATTTTTTTTTTTTGTCTATTCTGTTTCAGGTAAAATGATCATAAACATTTTTGATGGTATTTGCAGTAAAAAGTATTTGAACTTACAACTGAGATTTTTTTTGTATATACAGTGAAGCTTTATATATATACAAGCGTCTTTCTTCCTCACTTCCTCTCTTCCTTTCTTTCTCTTTCTTTTTCTTTCTTTCTCTCTTCCTTCCTTCCTTCTTTCCTTTCTTCTCTCTTCCTTCCTTCCTTCCTTCCTTCTTTCCTTCCTTCTCTCTTTCTTCCTTCCTTCCTTCCTTCTTTCTTTCTTTCTTCTTTTTCTTTCTTTCTTCCTTCCTTCCTTCCTTCCTTCCTTCCTTCTTTCTTTCTTTCTTTCTTTCTTTCTTTCTTTCTTTCTTTCTTTCTTTCTTTCTTTCTTTCTTTCTTTCTTTCTTTCTTTCTTTCTTTCTTTCTTTCTTTCTTTCTTTCTTCCTCACTTCCTCTCTTCCTTTCTTTCTCTTTCTTTTTCTTTCTTTCTCTCTTCCTTCCTTCCTTCCTTCCTTCCTTCCTTCCTCCCTCCTTCCTTTCTTTCATTCTTCTTTCTTTCTTTCTTCTCTCTTTCCTTCATTTTTCATTCTTTCTTTCCTTACTTTCCTCTTTCTTTCTTTCTTTCTTTCTTTCTTTCCTTTCTTTCTTCTTCTTTCTTTCTTTCGTCTCTCTTTCCTTCATTTTTCTTTCTTTCTTTCTTTCTTTCTTTCTTTCTTTCTTCCTTCCTTCCTTCCTTCCTTCCTTTCTTCCTTTCTTGCTTTTTTTTGCTTTCTTGCTTGCCCTCTTTATTTCTCACATTCCATGGCACTTAAAGACTACTGACACTTGGGATTACTCCTGGCAGTGCTAAGGGGACCACATGGGATACCAGGGATTGAACCTGGATCTGCCGCATGCAAGGCAAGCACCCTATCTTCTGTATTATCACTATAGCCCCTCAACAGATTTATTGAGCAGCTATTTGTGCAAACATATAATCAGTAAATATTTACTTAGTAGTTGTTATGTGAATTCTAAAAAAAATTTAAAAGAAGGGGCCTGAGAGATAGCATGGAGGTAAGGCGTTTGCCTTGCATGCAGAAGGACAGTGGTTCAAATCTCAGTATCCCATATGGTCTCTGAGCCTGCCAGGAGCAATTTCTGAGTGTAGAGCCAGGAGTAACCCCTGAGCACTGCCAGGTGTGACCCCCCCAAAAAATTTAAAAGAAGAAAGGCAAACTTCTTTTTAGAATTTTTGTTTTGTTTTGTTTTGTTTTGGGGCCACAGCCAGTGATGCTTAGGGGTTACACCTTACTCTCTCCTCAGAAATCACTCCTGGCAGGTACTGGGGACCATATGGGATGCTGGAATTTGAAGCACCCTTAATCCTGGGTCGGCCACATCTAAGGCAAAGGCCCTACGGCTATGCTCTCTCTCCAGCCTCTTTTTTTAAAAAAAGAAATTTTAATACAAGAGGGATTTGAATAAGAAGAATTATTTTGGAGAAATACATCATTTGAGATTTAAAGAAGACCTGTCAGACTGGGGCATCAGGGAGGCTTCCTGAATGTAGTAACATTTGAAATAAACTTTAAAGAAAGACTAAGTTTTGGCTGGTGAAAATGGGGAGTGGGAAAGACAGTCTATGGAGGAGAAATAATGCGTGTGAACCCTAACATGATACAGCCAGGCTTGGAGTGTTTGTGTTTACTAGCAAAGTCTGGTTGGAATGTAAGCATAAACTGCATAAGTGAGCAGTAGTTTGGGGCATGGTTATCAATTCCATATGTCCTATTGGATTTAGTATAGTTGATCCTTAAACTAAATGGGGATTAGGAATATGAACCCTCTCACAGAGCTGGAAATTTAAGTATTTGACTCTTTCAAAACTTACAATAAAAAGTAAGCTTATTCCCCTCCAAAAAAATGGAAGAAAACATATCTTGTATAATACATATGTTCTATACCATATTTAAATTTAAATTTTTATTTATTTTTAATGGTTCTGTGGATTGAGCCTAATATTTGATCCTTATTTTATGTTCGTTTGTTGTTTAATTTTATAATAAATCAAGCCAGAGGAAAAAATGTCCATAAGATTATCATAAGATAAAAATGCATTTATAGGCATGCAGTGTACATATTTAAAAAAACTGAGCATAAGTTCAGTCCATACTATTCAAGAGTCAATAGAGGAATCAGAGCTCCCCCATGGCAAATATAGCAGGTCCATGGACCAGACTGTCTCTGAGACCTCAGTTCTCCATTAGTAAAATTAAACACATTTTAAAGAGGATTATCAGGGTCTGAGAGTTCTTACAGGGAGTCCCTTGCCTTGCAAGTAGCCCACTCTGGTTTAATTCTCAATACCACATATGGTTCCCCAAGATCCACCAGAAGTAAACCCTGAACCCAGAGCCAAGTATAAGCCCTGAGAACAGCTGGATGTGGACTGACACCATTGATTCAAAAAAAAAAAATCTAATGAGTTAAACTACATAAAAATAGTACACATGGAGGCCAGAGCAATAGCACAAGGAGAAGGGCATTAGTCTTGCACACAGCTGACCTGGCTTCGATCCTCAGCATTCCATAGAGTTCCCTGATTCTGTAGGAGTAATTTCTGAGCACAAAGCCAGGAGTACCCCTGATTGCTGCAGAGTGTGGCCTCCAAAATAGTAGACACTTAATTTCTAAGCAGCATGCAATCTTCTCTACACAAAATTAACTTTCCTCCCTCTCTCCCTTCCTTCCCTACTTCCATCTATCCTTCCTTTCTTCCTTCCTCCCATCTTTCCTCCTTCCTTCCTTCCTTCCTTTCTTCTTCCTTCCTCCTTCCTTCTTCCTTCTTCCTTCCTTCCTTCCTTCCTTCCTTCCTTCCTTCCTTCCTTCCTTCCTTCCTCCCTCCTTCCTTCCCTCCTTCCTTTTTTTTCTGATGGAACTCAGAGTCTCACACTTTTAAGGCAGGTGCTCTACCACTGAACTTTATACCTGGTCTATATACTCATATTTTCATGTCATTATCAACTAGCAAACACAATAGCCCTGTCTGCTGTCTATGATGCATCATAATGCATTGAAATCATTGTGCCAAGAATGTCAGATGGTAGGAGCCTAAGAAAAAAAAAAGGAAAGTTTTGATTGAGAACCAGAGAGCTATTATTCTAAAACCAGTTCAACTTTCTGACCTTTTACATTTTTAACCTCCTGCTTTCTTTCCTCATTCCACAAAACATCATGCCCTTTTAACCAACTTCCTTGCCATGACAAGGTGAGAAAAGGGAGAGGTATAGTATTGATGAGCTGGTGTTTGCAAAGGACTTTGAAAGTTTTAACTGGAACCTGCTACACAAACACAGGATATTACATCCAAGCTGAGAGACAGGGAGAAGTGGACTCCAAGAATCCTGGGGCAGCAGAGGGGTGAGAAAAGGTCAGGCAACCAGGAAATGACCTGCAGCTTCCCAGAACTTGAGCACAGAACAGTGGGAGGCTGAAATTTTCAATCATCTCAGTAATATTTTTCAGGTTGTGGTGGAGAGAAGCAAAGTCTTTTTGGCAATTTATGAAAATGAAGGGTTTTATTGCCAATAAATCATTGGCAAGAAGGTTTGTATGAGGTATGTAAGGATCCTGGCAGCCCACATTTCTGTGGAAATCCTTTGAACACAAATCTCTGAAGAGAATCTTCTGGACACTATTAGGACTGTCATCACCTCTGAAAGGAGAGTTAGACCTTCCTTTGACTTGCCCCATCCTGATTCTGTCACCAAATCATTGAGCCTGTCAAGGCTCAGTGAGGACCACCTGACCAAGGCAGTTGAGGACCATTTGACAAAACTCCAGGTCTAGTGAAACTAAAACAACCCCTTGGCGGCCCAACTCAATTTATGTCCTTTTAACAATTGTTATCGATCAAGGGGCATGGTCAAAATCTGCTTGCCTTATATAAGCCAAAGCTGTCCTCTACATTTTCTGCTATCCCCTATTATTAGAAATTTGAGGTTTAAAATTGAGAAGAATGAACTGTCTCCAAATTAAATACTGTCTTTGGAGGCTTCTCTTTCCCTAGTCCTGTGAGAGTAATTTTTGAAAATGGTTAAAAATGGATTTGATTCCATCTTGTCAATACTTATGGGTATATATTGCATGCAAGTGGCCTACAAAGCATCATGAGAAGGATCTAGAAAAGAAGATAATTATGGTAATACTACCAGCCTGGCAAAGGAGACAAACATACATCAACCACAAACATTACGTGTAGTGCCAAGAGTCACGCAAGGGCATGGAGAATGAGAAGGGACATTTTCTTCCTTGAAGAGAAAGAGGGACTTTGACACAGGTTGGTAATGACTTAGACCTTAGAAGATTAGGACTACAGTAAATGACTAGTAGGATGGGAGAGGATGAGTAGGCATTTTAGAGCCAAATTTCAAGGAGGGGAAAGTAGAAGATGGAAGACATTTTGATGTGGCCAAAACAGCCCTTATGTGGGGTCTGGTGGCAAACAAGAATGGTAGATTTGGACAACAGGATGGGAGTTCAGACTTGGTTCTCAGTGAGAAAGAGAGGACTGAGTGTGCTATGATGCCATTATAATGCATTATAATGCCATTAAAGTGGAGTTTTCACGTGGCAAGGAAGCAATTACATCAGTCTAAGAGAGAGAAGAGACCCCATACCTGAGGACATGAGGGGACTGGAGAGATAGCACAGCAGTAGGTCATTTGTCTTGCACCCAGGACAGATGGTGGTTTGATTCCCAGAATCCCATATGGTTCCCCGAGCCTGCCAAGAGCAATTTATGAATGCAGAGTGAGGAGTAACCCCTGAGTGTTGCTGAGTGTGACCCCCAAAAAATAAAAAAAATAAAATTAAAGTGGAAATACAACAGCTTTCTCCATACCCCAAATACTAAATACAGGCAATATCACCTTTTCTCCTGACTCAGAGAAAGAAGAGAGAAAACCAAGAGAATAAGATTTTAGGGTAGACACAATGCCTGTGAACCAAACTGAAAGGTGATCTAGGCTGAGCTTTTTTGGTTTAAAGATTAATTATTGTAGGGACAGAGTAATTGCACAGCAGGTAGAGCATTTGTCTTGCACATGCCAATCCAGGTTCTATTCCCAGTATTCCATTTGCTCCTTGAGCCTGCCAGGAGTGATTTCTGAAGGCAGAGCCAGAAGTAAGCCCTGAGCATGTGTGACTCCACAAAAATAAATTAAAAAAAAAAAAAGAACAAGTATTGTGTGGTATGCTGATTATTCTCCACTTGCCTTTTCTCTCAACCCCTCTGTGTTAGGGGGTCATGATTTACAGAACACATCAGGGGGCCTCTTGCTTGACTTGCTCAGCCAGGCTCCCAGGTTCATCTGAGACCTTCCTGCAGTGTTTCCCTTTATCTCACCTACTAAGACTCTAGCCCATACTCACTTTTTTTTTCCCCAGGAAGAAGCAGCCCATGATCTGTGTGGGTCCTGTTTTCTTTCAGACCCTAATAAATACATTTTTTTATTTGGGCTTCCAACCCAGGAAAGGATTCTTTTTATTTTGTCAAGAAGGAAATGAGAGGTTCTGTGACAGAAACAGTCATGCTTAAAAATATAACATGCCAACAACACTCCATCCTAGTACTCTAGTAGGAGACATACATGAGACTCTTCTAGTTTAGGGGTTATGACAGGATTCACAAAGGGCAGAGGTGGCATTCTCCAAGTGCCCCATTTCTCTGACAGCACAATTGTGGAGAATCATTTTGGAATTTGAACAACCTGCACTGATAAAATACTTTAGAGAGGACAGCTTTTCTGGACCCACAGCCAACCTTGCATGAGTGAAAAAATAAACTTTAATACCTCATATGTTACTTTGGGACTCATTCTAACAGATATGCTTTCCTAAGGTCATGGAATTTAATAAATGGCAGGACCAGGATATAAGCAGGATAAAGAACAATTCCACGTCCTGTGCTCTCGGCAAGGAATTAATTAGAGAAAGAAAAACAACATAATACTAGGTCAAGGAAAGCCACAGCCTGGGGCACTTTCTCCTGCTCACTTTTTCCACAGTTGTTTCACCCTTCTTCATACCGCTACCCATAAAATTAGCAGATCACATTTCTTAAGCACTTCACATTTTTTCAAGAAATGTGTAAAGGCTTTGTCTTATTCAGCCCTTAGATGAAATATGCACTTATTATTTTTACCATCTTTTAACCAAAATGTTTAATTTATATATATACTGAAAACATCATTTCAGCTCAATGTTTAACTCTTTAGTTTTGGGGGAGTCTCCTGAGTATATCTTAAACTCTTGCATGATCTCTCCTGTTCCTCAATTCATTTTTTTAAAATTACTTTAAGTCCGTGAATAAAAATTGTTCATGATTGAGCTTCTTAACCTATTTCTGATTCTATATATTGTTATAGATGTATACCATCCTTTACCAGTGCACATTTCCCACCATCAATATCCCAGCTCACTTCCCTCCCACTCACCCCAGCCTGCCTCTAGGGCAGGAATTTTTACTTCTCTCTCTTTGTTTTTCTCTCTCCTTTATTATTTTTTGTTTGTTTGTTTTGGGGCCACACCCTGTGATGCTCAAGGGTTACTCCTGGCTCTACGCTCAGAAATCACTCCTGGCAGGTTCTGGAGATCATCTGGGATGACAGGATTTGAACCACCATCCTTCTGCATGCAAGACAATTGCCCTACCTCCATGCTATCTCTTTGGCCCCCTCTCCTTTTGAACACTGTGGTTTGCACTATTGTTAAGGAAAGGGTACCATGCATATCACATTATTTCTTTTCAGCATCCAGTTCTTGTCCAGAGTGATCAGATCCAACTATCATTTTCATAATGAATCCTTCTGTGCCCTAAATGCACTCATGGCTCTTTGTGGCAATCTTCTTATCGTGGTCTGGTCCTCCTGGCCCTTAAGTCTATTGTTTCTGGATATTATTACCATACAATCTTTTATTTTTCTTATATTCCATAAGTGAATGAGATTGTTCTATGTCTACCCATCTCCCTCTGATTCATTTCACTCACATAATCTCTATATCCATCCATGTATAAGCAAATTTAATAAATTCATTTTCCTTGACAGCTGTATAGTATTCCAGAAAGTAGCTGTACTATAGTTTCTTTAGTCACTCATCTGTTCTCAAGTACTTAGGTGTTTCCAGATTCTGGCTATCGTGAACAGTGCTGTGATGAACATAGGAATGCAGAAAGTTATACACATTTTTATTTGACTGATCTCATGTCAGCTTAAGTAATTTTCTTTTTTTTTTGGGGGGGGGCCACACCCGTTTGACGCTCAGGGGTTACTCCTGGCTATGCGCTCAGAAATCGCCCCTGGCTTGGGGGGACCATATGGGACACCGGGGGATCGAACCGAGGTCCTTCCTTGGCTAGCGCTTGCAAGGCAGACACCTTACCTCCAGCGCCACCTACCCGGCCCCTTAAGTAATTTTCTAAGTTCACATGAATGATGTAAGTACTAAGATTGTTAACTCCCACTATGTGACATCAAAGCTCAATTATAGAACCACTTAGAATTAAAGGGAGCAGACCCAACAGAGGATAAATGTTAAAAAATGTTCCCTAGGACTCGGAGAGATAGCACAGCGTCGTTTGCCTTGCAAGCAGCCGATCTAGGACCAAAGGTGGTTGGTTCGAATCCCGGTGTACCATATGGTCCCCCGTGCCTGCCAGGAGCTATTTCTGAGCAGACAGCCAGAAGTAACCCCTGAGCACTGCCGGGTGTGGCCCAAAAACAAACAAACAAACAAACAAAAATGTTCCCTAGGGGCTGGAGTGATGATGCATCGGTAGGTCATTTGCTTTGCACGCTGGCTGATCCAGGATGGACCTTGGTCCGATTCCTGGGGTCTCTATGGTCCCCCAAGCCAGGAGCGATTTCTGAGCACATAGCCAAGAGTAATCCCTGAGCATTACCAGGTGTGGCCCAAAAATAAAAAAAAAAAAAAAAAAAGTTCCAAGGTCCTACCATAGCATTTAAGCATATGTTCTCAGTGGTTGAGATAAAGAAGTTTTCATCAAATAATTTGAAGTTGTTCTAAAGTACTCTACTGCATTTTGCAAGGTCAGTGGGTTAGTACTGGAAAACACATTGTTTAAGTAAATGTTTACTATGGAAATTAGAGGTGATCTCACAGAGTTAGACAGAGTCTTAGTTGTACTGGGTCAGTCACATACAACCTTGTGAATGATTCTCAATGACATGTGTGGTAAAAGTATTTGACCTAGTTAGCATATTGTCTTCAGCTGCCCATTCTTTACATAATAGTTAAATAACCAGCAATTATTGGAACATTCAACAGATTCATTTTTTCTCTATGATTCTTTATCTTCCATTTGTCTAGTATACACTACTATATACCAATTTTTAATAATATAACTAGAGCAAGTACAGAGTTTATGTTGGGAAATAAGGTATAACCATTAAATATTTAAGTTATATATTAGATAAATTTGTCTGAATAGAGTACACCCTAATTTAGTAATTCCCTTGTCACCATGTATGATTTGTAGTCCAATCTAGAATATACAGCAACACTTCTATGTATAGTTTGACATTATATATATATTCCTTTTCCTTCCTTCCTTTTCCTTCCTTACTTCCTTTTCCTTCCTCCCTTTTCCTTTCATTTTCCTCCCTCCCTCCCTCCCTTTCTTTCTTTCTTTCTTCTTTCTTTCTTTCTTTCTTTTCTTTCTTTCTTCTTTTTTCTTTCTTTCTTTCTTTCTTTCTTCTTTCCTTCTTTTTCTCTCTTTCTTCTTTCTTTTTCTCTCTTTCTTTTTCTTATTTCTTCTTTCTTTCTTTCTTCATTTCTTTTTCTTTATTTCTTTGTTTTTCTTTCTTCCTTTCTCATTCTTTCTTCTTTATTTTTCTTCCTTTTTTTCTTTTTCTTTCTTTCTTTTCTTCTTTCTTTCTTTCTTTCTTTTTCTTTCTTTCTTTCTTTCTTTCTTTCTTTCTTTCTTTCTTTCTTTCTTTCTTTCTTTCTTCTTTCTTTCTTTCTTCCTTCCTTCCTTCCTTCCTTCCTTCCTTCTTCCTTCCTTCCTTCCTTCCTTCCTTCCTTCTTCCTTCCTTCCTTCCTTCCTTCCTTCCTTCCTCCTTCCCTCCCTTCCTTCCCTTCCTTTCTTCCTTCCTCCCTTCCTTCCCTTCCTTTCCTTCTTCCTTTTCTTTCCCTTCTTCCTTCCCTTCCTTCCCTTCCTTCCCTTCTTCCTTCCCTCCTTCCTTCCCTTCCCTCCCCTTCCTCCCTTCTTTCCTTCCATCTGTCCACATCCAGCACTCCCAGTTCTTATTCCTGGCTCTACACTCAGGAACACTGCTGGTGGGGGACATGGAACTATGTGGGGAACCAGCGATTGAAGCTGAGTCAGTCATATACAAGGCAAGTGCCCTATCTTATATTCTATCTCTTTGGTCCCCTCAGTGCTTTATAAAAAGAAACTTTTAATTCTGACAAAGTCAACCGTTCTCACTATACTGCAATCTATAGGCACAGAGCAGAACTCATCATGCAAGGGGAATTCTAAGTTTAGGAGTTAATGTTTTGTCGTCTTGACATCACAATTCAATATTCCTCTCTCCCACATGACCTAGCGTTCTATTTAGTACTCCATCTTTAGTCAAGTTGATGCCTAAATAAATACTGATTTAAAAAATTGAATTTCCCAGAAAAGATCATCTCTTCTCTTTCAATTATGTCTAGTATGCCTTCTAATACATAAAATTCTAATTTCTGTAATTATCATGTTAATTTAGAAATAATTTTTCTCAGAACTGCCTGTGTCTTATTTCTTCTTTATTTGATTCCTTAGTTTATTTCTTAAACCTTAAGAAACTTCTCGAGGGGCCAGAGTGATTGGAGGGTGATTGTTTTACACACAGCTAATCTGAATTCAGTAACCATTCTAAAATGGTCTCTCTAGTATGGCAGGAATGATTCCTGAGTGAGGAGCCCAGGAATACCTGAGCACCTCCAACTATGACCTCAAAACAAAACAAAACAAAGTTTATCTTCAATTCTCTAAGGATAATTTCAATATCTGATGAGAGGGGGATTTAATTCTACTGTCACCTAACTCTTTTTTTCAAGGCAGCTTATTTATTGTTTTATATGTTTTTATGTTTTATAACTAGTGTCTGAGCTCATGCTCTAAATATTGAGATGTATTTGTGAATGTTTAAAACCACTTATCTACATGTACATACTTAAAAATGTAGGGTTTTTTTAAATCTTTTTGTTTGTTTGTTTTTTGGGCCACACCGGGCCCTTTTTTAAATCTTTAATCCAGGTGATCTCAACACAAGATCATTGTGAGTTAAAAATTTTCAGTTCTGGGCCCGGAGAGATAGCACAATGGCGTTTGCCTTGCAAGCAGCCGATCCAGGACCAAAGGTGGTTGGTTCGAATTCCGGTGTCCCATATGGTCCCCCGTGCCTGCCAGGAGCTATTTTTGAGCAGACAGCCAGGAGTAACCCCTGAGCACCACCGGGTGTGGCCCAAAAACCAAAAAAAAAAAAAAATTTTTTTTCAGTTCTGAAGTTTCTGAATAGTCCACATGATTTTAGTTCATCTCCCAAATCATGTGACAGGTGATCATACATGCCTTTGTTGTGTCTTAGCTGGTGTGCAGTTTTTCAGATCTACCTGAAGAATATACTAATGGTGGTATATATATTTGAGAAATCTCTTTTTCCAACTTTGCGACCTATATAAAGCAAAAGTCTTCTCACCTTACTCCATAAGGCTATTTAATTCCATGATTTTTGAAAAATGAGACTGGTAAATTTTTTTTACAGTGGTCTATATACAGAAGCTGCCAAAACATACTTACCACTGCGGTTTCTTAGTCTCTATTCATTTCTGACTCCAGAGACTTTCCCCTGTTTTCTTGAAAACACAATCTCATATAATTATAAAAATTAAAAAATTGCATCCAATATTTTTACTGTTTCCTTTGGTGTTACTTTCATATCTATTCTACCATAATGCTTGAAAGTAATTCTTCTCATATTCAGAGTCACTTTCCCTTAAGGGGGGAAAAAGTTTTTTAGAAAAAAGAAATATTATGAAATGTTCTCCCAAATTACTGGTAATACCCATAGATCTGCAATGGAGTCTAATATAAGAAGAAAAAAAAAGGAAAAAAAAAGAATTGTTGCCATAATAGAAAAAGCCAGAAAGAAAGAAAAAGAGGAAAGAGAAAGAAAGAAAGAAAGAAAGAAAGAAAGAAAGAAAGAAAGAAAGAAAGAAAAAGAAAGAAAGAAAGAAAAAGGAAGGAAGGAAGGAAAGAAAAGAAAGGAAGGAAGGAAGAAAAAAGGAAGGAAGAAAGAGAAAGAAAGAAGAAAGGAATTACATAAATTGACTGTGGAATGCCTGTCTCGAATACAGGCAGGGGTTGGTGGGGGAAGTGGAGGTGGTATTAGAAAGAAAGAAAGAAAGAAAAGAAAGAAAGAAAGAAAGAAAGAAAGAAAGAAAGAAAGAAAGAAAGAAAGAAAGAAAGAAAGAAAGAAAGAAAGAAAGAAAGAAAGAAAGAAAGAGAGAGAGAGAGAGAGAGAGAAAGAAAGAAAGAAAGAAAGAAAGAAAGAAACAAAGAAGAAAGGAAGGAAGGAAGGAAGGAAGAAAAAGAAAGAAAAAAGAGAAAGAATGAAAGAAAAAGAAAGGAAGAGAAAGAAAGGAAGGAAGAGGAAGGAAGAAAGAAAGAAAAAGAAGAAAGGAAGAAAAAGAAAGAGAAAGAAAGAGAGAGAAAAAGAGGCTAGAGAGATGGCACAGCAGTAGGGCATTTGCTCTGCATACAGACAACCTAAGCTGGACAATGATTTGAATCCTGGCATCCCATATGGTCCCCTGAGCCTGCCAGGAGTGATTCTGAGCACAGAGCCAGGAGTAACCCCTGAGCACCGCTGGGTGTGACCCAAAATGCAAAAAAAGAGAGAGAAAGAAAAGGAAGAGAGAAGGAAGGAAGGAAGGAAGGAAGGAAGAGAAAGAAAGGAGAAAGAAAGAGAAAGAAAGAAAAAAGAAGAAAGGAAGAAAGAAGGAAGAACAAAAGGAAGGAAGGAAGAAGAGAAAGGAAGGAAAGAGAAAGAAAGAAAGAAAGAAAGAAAGAAAGAAAGAAAGAAAGAAAGAAAGAAAGAAAGAAATAAAGAAATAGAGATAAATAAAGAAAGAAAGAAAGAAAAAAGAAAGAAAGAAAAAGAAGAAAAAGGAGGAAAGAAAGAAAAGAAAGAAGAAAAAGGAGGAAAGAAAGAAAGAAAAGAAAGAAGAAAAAGGAGGAAAGAAAGAAAAGAAAGAAAAAGGAGGAAAGAAAGAAAGAAAGAAGAAAAAGGACAGAAAGAAAGAAGAAAAAGGAGGAAAGAAAGAAAAAAGAAAGAGAAAGAAAGAAAGAAAGAAAGAGAAGAAAGAAGAAAGAAAGAAAAAAGAAAGAAAGAAAGAAAGAAAGAAAGAAAGAAAGAAAGGAAGGAAGGAAGGAAGGAAGAAAGAAAGAAAAGAAAGAAGAAAGAAAGGAAGGAAGGAAGGAAGGAAGAAAGAAAGAAAGAAAGAAGAAAGAAAGAAAGAAAGAAAGAAAGAAAGAAAGAAAGAGAGAAAGAAAGAAACAAAGAAGAAAGGAAGGAAGGAAGGAAGAAAAAGAAAGAAAAAAGAGAAAGAATGAAAGAAAAAGAAAGGAAGAGAAAGAAAGAAAGGAAGAGGAAGGAAGAAAGAAAGAAAAAGAAGAAAGGAAGAAAAAAGAAAGAGAAAGAAAGAGAGAAAAAGAGGCTAGAGAGATGGCACAGCAGTAGGGCGTTTGCTCTGCATACAAACAACCCAAGCTGGACAATGATTTGAATCCTGGCATCCCTATGGTCCCCTGCCTGCCAGGAGTGATTCTGAACACAGAGCCAGAGTAACCCCTGAGCACCGCTGGTGTGACCCAAAATGCAAAAAAAGAGAAGAGAAAGAAAAGGAAGAGCGGCGGAAGGAAGAAGGAAGGAAGGAAGAGCGGCGGAAGGAAGAAGGAAGGAAGGAAGAGCGGCGGAAGGAAGAAGGAAGGAAGGAAGAGCGGCGGAAGGAAGAAGGAAGGAAGGAAGAGAAAGAAAGGAGAAAGAAAGAAAAAAGAAGAAAGGAAGAAAAAGGAAGAACAAAAGGAAGGAAGGAAGAAGAGAAAGGAAGGAAAGAGAAAGAAAGAAAGAAAGAAAGAAAGAAAGAAAGAAAGAAAGAAAGAAAGAGAGAGAAAGAAAGAGAGAAAGAAAGAAAGAAAGAAAAAAGAAAGAAAGAAAAAGAAGAAAAAGAGGAAAGAAAGAAAAGAAAGAAGAAAAAGGAGGAAAGAAAGAAAGAAAAGAAAGAAGAAAAAGGAGGAAAGAAAGAAAGAAAAGAAAGAAAAAGGAGGAAAGAAAGAGAAAAAAGAAGAAAAAGGAGGACAGAAAGAAAGAAGAAAAAGGAGGAAAGAAAGAAAAAAGAAAGGGAAAGAAAGAAAGAAAGAAAGAAAGAAAGAGAAAGAAGAAAAAGAAAGAAAGAAAGAAAGAAAGAAAGAAAGAAAGGAAGGAAGGAAGGAAGGAAGGAAGGAAGAAAGAAAGAAAGAAAGAAAGAAAGAAATGAATGAAGGAAGGAAGGAAGGAAAGAAGGAAGTAAGGAAGAAAGAAAGAAAGAAAGAAAGAAAGAAAGAAAGAAAGAAAGAAAGAAAGAAAGAAAGAAAGAAAGAAAGAAAGAAAAGAAAGAAAGAAAGAAAGAAAGAAGAAAGAAAAATAAAGAGGAAGAAAGAAAGACAGACAGAAAGAAAATAAAGAAAGAAAAAAGAAAGAAAGAAAGAAAGAAAGAAAGAAAGAAAGAAAGAAAGAAAGAAAGAAAGAAAGAAAGAAAGAAAGAAAGAAAGAAAGAAAGAAAGAAAGAAAGAAAAGATAAAAAACTACCAGCTGGAAAGTCTTCAGAAATCATAGGATTTAATATTTAGGAAGATGTTTTCTCACACCCCAAATGAACAAGGTGGTTTTGGTTTAATTACATGCCTTATTAATAAATAAACACACAAACACCATGTCTGTAACTGTTTAATGCTGAAATTTGCCTAGATGTGTGATTTACTCAGATTTTTCTGTGCCTCAATAGAAATTATGTTGTAAATGTAAGATATGGAAAGAATTAAGAATCACCTTATATGCCAAGTAATCTTACCCAGAACACAGTCTAGAGACAGAGAGAAAAACATAGAAGAGGAAAAACAACAATATTGAAGAACATAAGAGGGTTTAAAGCACAGTAAATTATAATTCCAAAATTAAAAAAAAGAGAGAGAGATCAAACACAAAGAAACAAATCCTTAGATTTAGGAATTGTATTAATCCAAAACTGCATAATAAGAAAACAACCTCAAACCACATCATTGTGAAAGTGCTCATCACCAAAGACAATGATAGATCATACAGCCTGGGAACAAAAAAGAAATAATAATTATAGTGTTAGATAACTTCTCATTACTATATGAAACAGGAACAACTGGGGGGGGTCCTCCTAAGCAATACTCAGGAGACTCCAGGGCCACCCCTTGTGATACTTGGCAAATGGTTTGTCAGTTACAACGCTAAGATCCAGTGCTGTACTGCCAAGGCCTTCCTTTAATGTGAATAGGAGAGTTTTGGAGTCCCTAACTGTACATAACAGTGCTGGCTAAGGCCAGGGGCAGGGGTTGCACTGAACTGCTAGTGCATGAATTGTACATAAATTGACTGTGGAATGCCTGTCTCGAATACAGGCAGGGGTGGGTGGGGGAGGTGGGGGTGGCGTTGGTGGTGGGAATGTTGCACTGGTGAAGGGGGGTATTATGTTTATAACTGAAACCCAACTACAAACATGCCCGTAATCATGGTGCTTAAATAAATTTTATTTTTAAAAAAATAAATTGAATGTGGGGCTTTGTGCATGCAAAGTATGTGTCCATGACCCCTGAATTATTTCCCTAGGTCAGGAATAATATGTGTTAGTGTGTAGGGGAAAAAAATCTGTTACCTTGTTTAACCTAGAAAGCTTTTTTTTTTTCTTAACAAGATGTTTTCCATTAAATGTCTTCCATTAAAAAAAGAGCAAGATAACATAAAAAGTAAAAGCACTTCAATGTCCTAGTAATTTAATGTTCTGGAGACACATGGCAATGTTTTTTTATATATACATATAAAATGTATCTCATATTTTTAAAATGTTATATAATAGCTAGGAGTTTATTTTATATTATCATTGTTTGTGGTATCACACAGACAAGGTCACACTCAACTAGTTATGTCCTTAGCCTATCCCTGGAATTTTAATATCTCTTTCTCATGGATCTTTTATGAGACAATCCCCAGTGAAAATGTGGTAACTTCTTGTTTAAGTAGACAACCAGAGGGATTCTATGCAACAAAAAATATTGACAGAAGGATTTAATGGCATTCCCAAATATATGTTATGACATTTAACCAAGCATGTGGATTCACTACTAAGGTTTTCTTTTCTATTTTATAAAAATGAGAATGAGTTTTCTAGAGGTCAAAAGATTAAGGGAAGAAGTTTGTGAGGAGGGAAAATCCCAGACAGATGACTAATAGGTGGGACACCAGGAACTCTGCAATGAAATGTGTAACAATTAATTGAATCACCGGTATGCTCCTAGAGCTGACAGAATGTAGTAGTGGTAGGGTTAGAGAGAATTATTCCAGTACTGTAATTTGGTAAGGATTTTCTGGAACTCCTGTGCTAGTGGTATTAAATAGCTATGGCCTCATGGCAAGTTCATGGGAAAGAGCCAGAGGGAAAATGAACTTGTATTTGACATAAAACACATACTCTGTGGGTACTCATCAGAGTAAATTATATGCAGTGAGGATGGCTAAAGGCACTTCCTTTTACTCCTTAATGACTGTGTACTTTTGAATCACATTGTACTATCCTTTCGATTTTTTGTAAACAGTCAACAACTTCATATGCCTATAATCTTGTGTTTAACTCTCTATACTTATTAAATTGACAGTGAATACACATTACCAGAATCCCTAGGAATTGCATAATATTTCCTTCCCACTGTCACTTAAGTTCATGTTCCTCAGCACAATGCAGGATCCCAGCCAGGCTGATGGGAATGCAGTGAGAGAGCTTGGGACTGGGAAGAAAGAGGAGAGGGTAGGGTGGGATGGTGCCTGGATGCCAGGAATGCCAGCTGGCTGCTCAGTGTGAATGAAAATAATCCAGTTATTGGGATGGTGCCTGGGCATTGGGGAGGAAGTATCCAGAATGGTCATTGCTCCTCCATGTTCTCCCACACTGAGAACACAGGATGTTTATTGCTAACACTCAGGGTACATGGAGTGATAACTAAGTTTCCAACTCTCTAGGAGAATCTGGGAGCAGGTCCTTGACTAGCAAAGGAAGCCATTATATCCATCTAGAGAAAGAAATGAAAAAGCTATTACTTGGCCTTCTTTTTACACGCAGAATTTCCTTGGGTTATTCTTCAGTTATTTTTGTGATGATGCTACAGAACACAGGAAGGCAAGGGGCTCTATTCACAAAATGTAATGAGAAATCAGTTACTAGGGTAGGGGTATGACTAAGTCTGACTAAGTATGACTTAGTATGACTTGCAGGGGTCCTCAAACTTTTTAAACAGGGGGCCAGTTCACTGTCCTTCAGGCTGTTGGAGGGCCAGATTATAGTAAAAACAAAAATTATGAACAAATTTCTATGCATACTGCATATATCTTATTTAGAAGTGAAGAAACAAAATGGGAATAAATACAATAAGTGGCCCGTGGGCCATAGTTGAAGACCCCTGAGTCTTAGGGTATGACTAAAGAACCTTCCTTGTATGTGTGATATCCCAGATTTGATGTCCAGAACTAAAAACAAGCAAAGATGTGGATGATTTTGAGGGCCTGTTAGTGAAGTGTTACTGCTATATTCTCTTACATATCTAAGTTGGACACAAGAAGAGCAGAAGCAATTCTCTACAGTTTAGAGAAAGAGACTAAAGAGGTGGAGAAACTTACCAAAGATCAATTGCAAAGTAAAGATCAGGTGCCAAGTCTGCAGCCTCTTAGACAAGGATTTATTTTTTGAGACTAAACATCCTAATTAGTACATACAACTTAATTTAAATACAGGAATCTGACATTTTCATCCCCTAGATTATGCTTTGATGAGTTTATATTTAATAATGACTATGTAATACAAGAGAGTGTAAAATTTTTTCTTTTTATATTTTGGGGATATTGGGTCCACACTAAGGGGCTACTTTCAGCTCTGTACTTAGGGTTGTTCCAAGAGCTTGGGGTTGAACTTAGGGCACCCCCATGCAAAGTGAGCACTTAGCTTAGCTTCTGTATTTTCTTCTGCCCAGAAAATAGTCGTTTCTGATGTCTAAATCTTCACTATTTAGTCCTAAAGCACTAACCAGATGACTTCTTAAAATGTTTTTGCTTGTGACACACTTAATAGTTCACAGGGCTTACTTTGTATTTGGGCTTAAGAATAACTTCTGGCAGTCTTGGGAGTACCAGAAATCAAACCCAGGCTGACTTTCATGCAAGTAAAAGCCCCACCCACTGTACTACTCAGGTAACAGTGTTTGCTATAGTCTTGGAAAGTGAGTAATTGTTTTGAACTTTTTTTCTATCTGTAGATGCAAGAGTATCTAAAAGAAAAAAATAGTGTCTTACACCTTTTGGGGTCGGAGAGATAGCATGGAGATAAGGCGTTTGCCTTGCATGGAGAAGGTCAGTGGTTCGAATCCTGGCATCCCATATGGTCACCTGAGCTTGCCAGGAGCGATTTCTGAGCATACAGCCAGGAGTAACACCTGAGCGTTGGCAGGTGTGATCCAAAAACTCCCCCCCCCCAAAAAAAAAAAGAAAGAAAGAAGAAAGGAAGGAAGGAAGGAAGGAAGGAAGGAAGGAAGGAAGGAAGGAAGGAAGGAAGGAAGGAAGGAAGGAAGGAAGGAAGGAAGGAAAGAAGGAAGAAAATATTGCCAAAATCATAATAAATATAGACATTAAAGATTATAGTCATGAAAATTCAGTGATTATAGACTTGCATAATAATAGAAACATCAGGTGAGATAGGAAATAAGGCTAGGAGATGCAGAAAAGAGATGAGATACCACAAATACCTTTTCCATCACTTTATTCTGCTATCATGTTCATATACACATTGAAAGGAAGTTAACAAAATAAAAATTTTCAAAATTTTATTCCAAATTTCAAAATGATTATTCAACTTTCAGTTATTTACTTCAGAATACAAAAAGTAACAAAAGTATATATACAATATTACATATATACATACTTATACACTAAGGGAAAGATACCTATAGATCTATGTTCTTTTTCCCATAAAAAGTTATTTACAATAGTTCAGCATTATTTACAATAGCTAAAAATCTGAACAGATTTTTTTCAATGATAGAAAAATATGATATATACAAGGAAATGTTTCATCAATAAAAAATAATAAAATACTTCCTGTCTTTTATAACAGTATGAATGGACTTAAAAGGTATGAACCTTAGTGAAATGTAAAATGGAATAAGGCACATGCCATATTATTTCCCTCATATATTGATTAGAGGTAAGTCTAACAGAACACTGTAAGATTTTAGATTATAAGACCAAGGTAGTGATTATAATAAGATAAATAAAATGGGAATAGGAAAATCAATTGTATGGTGAAGGACAGAATCAAACTTTTAGTGATAAACAATATAACATATACATATTTTAATGTATAATGTTTTGTGTGTATGTGTGTGCTTGTTTGTTTTACTTTTAGACCATACCTGGAATCATTTGGGCTTACTCTGAACTCTGAACTCAGAGATCAATCCTTGCAAGATCAAGACAATTTGGGATGTTAGAGATAGAACCCAGATTGGCCATGTGAAGAGAAGCAGTCTACCTGTGTATTATTATTTTGGTTTCTTTTATCTACAATAATATACACCTAAAATACATATTTCATTAAATTATAAAATAGAATGATGAAAAACAATTCCTCAGCATAAGTTAATTATAATTAGCTAACTAACTCTTAGAAAGCAGAAATCAATTGACAGGGGGTTTTGTTTTGTTTTGTTTTCTGGGTCACACCTGGCAGTGCTCAGGGGTTACTCCTGGCAGACTAAGGGGACCATATGGGATGCCGGGACTTGAACCACCGTCCTTCTGCATGCAAGGCAAACACCTTATCTCCATGCTATCTCTCTGGACCCCGACAGTTTTTTTTTTAATGAATTTCTATTATAGACTTAGTGATGTAGTAGGCTTCTGCCCACTACTTACTAGTAGAATTCTTTCTCCTTAGTCTCCAGAAAGAATAACCAGAAATATATCTAGCATTGCCAAATATTTCCTCTTGCTCTGAGGAATGGTCTCCATTAAGGTGTCACCTTATCCATAGAGCTTCTTTAGAGGTGAGTGTCTCGCCCACAAACAGTGAGGCTTCTGTTGTGTGGCCTGAAACACAGCAGACATTTTAGGACTCCTCCCTGCTGTTCTGCGGCCTGGGATTTAGTTCCTCTCTGCCAATGTTCCCTGCAGGATTGTCTTCTTAAGAGGTGAGCATCCCACCCACAAAGGGTGGAGCCCAAGGAGCAACCGCTTTGCTTTGCTTTGTGGCCACATGTATCTTGTAGCCAATGAACACCATCACAACACATAGAAAAATCCACAATACAAGCATGAGAATGAGGAAACAATGCAGGCCAACATCAGACATTGAGAATGAAGATGGCAACTCTCATGAACTGAAAACTGCCAACCACCTAGTTAGTCTCTCAGATATGGAGTTTAGAGAAGAAATATGGAGGATATTCATAGAACTTAATGAAAGCATAGGTCAAGTTGAACGAAACACAAATAAAAGTCAAGAGGTTATGAAGATATAAATCAGAAAACTTCAAACAAAAATAACAGGTCTGAAAAACTCAGTAGATGAATTTAAAACCTCAATGAAAAGTCTCTCCAACAGGGTAACAGCAGCTGAGGATAGAGTCAGTGAGCTGGAAGATGAGATGCATAGCAACTCCATACAGCAGAAGAGATTGGAAAAGTGCCTTAAAGCAAATGATCAAACAATGTATAAATTACTCAAAGAATGTGAACAGATGAAAATAGAAGTCTTTGATAAGCTCAACAGAAACAACATAAGAATCATTGGAGTCCCAGAGACCCAGGAAAAAAACTTGCAGGAAGAAATAACAGTCAAGGATATTATTGCAGAGAAACTTCCAGAGATAAAGACTGCATGCAACCAAATCTGCATGCCAGAAGAGTATCAATTAAAAAAGACTCGAAGAAGAGCACCCTAAGATACATCCTAGTCACAATGACGAATCCCAAAGATAGGAATAGACTACTGAAAGAGCAAGATCAAAAAGGGAAATTACATTCAAAGGAGCATCCTTAAGATTTACAGCAGACCTGTCACAAGAAACCCTTAAGGCCAGAAGGCAGTATTGAGACATAGTGACAAAACTCAATGAAATGAATGCTTCATCTAGAATACTACACCCAGCCAGACTCACTTTCAGGTTTGAAGGAAGTATAGATAACTTCATGGATAAACAACAGCTCAGAAACTTTGCAGACTCAAAACCAGCCTTAAAAGAAAACCTGAAAGGTCTACTTTAATTCAAGACTGACCAACAGATACACTAAACTTCTACATAAAGATGATAGTAAATCCAAGACAATTCTCTCTCTCAATGTCAATGGGATAAATGCACCAGTTAAGAGACACAGAGTGGATAAATGGATCAAAAAACTGAATCCTCAAAAAAAAACCTGAATCCTAGGGCCAGAGAGAGAGCATGGAAGTAAAGCGTTTACCTTGCATGCAGAAGGATGGTGGTTCAAATCCCGGCATCCCATATGGTCCCATAAACCTGCCAGGAGCGATGTCTGAATGTAGAGCCAAGAGTAACTCTTAAGTGCTGCTGAGTATGACCCAAAAAAAAAAAAAAACAAAAAAAAAAAACAAAAAAAAAAACAAAAAAAACAACAACAACAACAAAAAACTGAATCCAACTTTCTGCTGCCTACAAGAAACACACCTAAATAGTCAGAACAAACATAGACTCAAAATCAAAGGCTGGAGAAAAATGATCTAAGCAAACAACACCTTTAAAAAGTTGGAGTGGTCATACTAATATCAGATAAAACAAACGTTAGACTAAGAAAAGTCATAAGGGACAAAGATGGACATTTCATACAAATCAAGGGATATGTATAACAGGAAGAAATCACACTCCTAAACATATATGCACCAATGAGGAACCAGCAAAATATTTAATACAGTTGTTGACAAATGTGAAAGAAGATATCAATAATAACACAATAATTGTGAGAGACCTCAACACTGCCCTGTCACCCCTTGATAGGTCAATCAGATGGAAACCCAACAAAAATATACTAGCTCTGAAAAGAGAAATGGAAAAAAGTGAACTAGTCAATATATATAGGACATGTTAGCCCCAGAAACCTGGATACACATTTTATTCAAATGCACATGAGTCATTCTGCAGGATAGACCACATGCTGGCCCATAAAACATAGCTCCATAAAATCAGGAGGATAGAAATTGTGCAGACTACCTTTGCTGATCACAAGGCACTGAAATTAGACATGAACTACAAAGAGACACATAACAAAAACTTTAACACCTGGAAATTAAACAACTGACTACTGAAGAACCAGTGGGTAAGAGATAAAATCAAAGAGAAAATCAAAACATTCCTGGAAACAAATGACAAAGAAGACACAAACTATCAGAATTTATGGGACACAGCAAAATCAGTACTGAGAGGAAAATTTATAGCTTTGCAAGCACACATCAAGAAGGAAAAGGGGGCCTACATGAATAGCTTAATGACACAGCTTATAAAATTAGAAAATGATCAACAAAAAGAACCAAAAATAGGTAGACAGAAGAAAATAACAAAGCTTAGAGCAGAAATCAATGAAGTGGAAATCCAAAAACAATCAAAAGGTCAACAAAAGCAAAAGTTGATTCTTTGAAAAAATAAACAAGATAAACCACTGGCAAAACTCACAAAGAAAATAAGAGAGAGATACTTGATAAACCGTATTATAAATGAAAAGGGGGAGATCACTACAGCTATTGCAGAGATTCAAAGGGAATCAGAGACTACTTTGAGAAACTCTATGCTACAAAACATGAGAACCTGGAAGAAATGGACACATTCTTGGAGTATTCTAATCTTCCACGGTATTGAGAAAATTAAAATGGTAATCAAAAATCTTCCCCTCCAAAAAAGCCCAAGCCCAGATGGGTTCACTAATGAATTTTATCAAACCTTTAAAGTGAAACTACTACCAGTCCTTTTCAGGCTCTTTCATAAAATTGAAGAAACAGAAACACTTCCAAATAGTTTTTATGAGGCTAACATCACCTTGATATCAAAACCAGACAGAGATGTTACCAAAAAAAGATTTACAAACCAATATCTCTAATGAACACAGATGCAAAGATTCTCAAAAATCCTGGCAAATAGGATCCAATGCTTCATCAAGAATGTCATTTAGGCCCGGAGAGATAGCACAGTGGCATTTGCCTTGCAAGCAGCCGATCCAGGACCAAAGGTGGTTAGTTCGAATCCCGGTGTCCCATATGGTCTCCCGTGCCTGCCAGGAGCTATTTCTGAGCAGACAGCTAGGAGTAACCCCTGAGCACCGCTGGGTGTGGCCCAAAAACAAAAACAAAAAAACAAACAAACAAAAAAAGAATGTCATTTACTGCAACCAAGAAGGTTTCATCCCAGGAGTGCAAGGATGGTTTGATATCTGTAAATCTATCAGCATAATCAACAAAAAGAAAAACAAAAATCATATAATCGTATCAATAGATGTAGAGAAAGCATTCAATAAGGTCCAACACCCCTTCTTGATAAAAACCCTCATCAAGATGGGAATGAAAAGAACTTTTCTAATATAGTCAAGGCCATCTACCACAAGCCAATGGCAAATATTATTCTCAATGGATATAAACTAAAAGCTTTTCCTCTGAAATCTGGTACAAGACAGGCTGCCCTCTCACCATTCCTATTTATCATAGTACTGGAAGTGCTTGTCCTAGTTATCAGGCAAGAAAAAGATATCAAGGGCATCTAGATAGGAAAGGAAGAAGTCAAGTTCTCACTGTTTGCATTTGACAATGATACTATATTTAGAAAACCCTAAAGAATGCCAAAAAAACTTCTAGAAACAATAGATTCATAAAGGTTACAAAATTAACAAGCAAATGTCAATGCCCTTCTTATACACCAATAATGATATAGAAGAAATGGACATTATAAAAACAATCCCTTCACATTAGTGCTCCATAAACTCAAATATCTTGGAGTCAAGTTAACTAAAGAGGTGAAGGACCTATACAAAGAAAACTACAAAAGCTGCTACAAGAAATAAAAGAGGACACAAGGAAATGGAGACACATACCCTGCTCATGGAATGGCAGGACCACTATCATTAAAATGGCAAT
Organism: Suncus etruscus; assembly: GCF_024139225.1. Lineage (NCBI taxonomy): Eukaryota > Metazoa > Chordata > Mammalia > Eulipotyphla > Soricidae > Suncus > Suncus etruscus. The sequence continues at coordinate 151,754,911 of NC_064851.1, read as the reverse complement.
ACTTCCCAAAGCATTGTACATATTGAATGCAATACCTCTAAAGATACTCATGACATTCTTCAAAGAAGTGGATCAAACACTCCTGAAATTCATTTGAAACAATAAACACCCACAAATAGCTAAAGCAATCCTTGGGAAAAAGAATATGGGAGGCTTATCTTTCCTCAATTTTAAATTGTATTACAAAGCAATAGTCACTAAGACAACATGGTACTGGAATAAAGACAGATCCTCAGATCAGTGGAATAGACTTGAGTATTCAGAAAATGTTCCCCAGGTATAAAATCAAATAATCTTTGATAGAAGGGCAAGAAATCCAAAATGCAGCAAGGAAAGCCAAGTCTTTAACAGTGGTGTTGGCACAACTGTGAACTCAGACCCCCATCTAACACCATGGATTAAATCCACATGGATTAAAGACTTTGATATCAGGCACAGAACCTTAAGGTATATAGAACAACAACTCCATGACACTGAGACTAAAGGCATCTTCAAGGAGGAAACAGCACTCTCCAAGCAAGTGGAACCAGAGATGAACAGATGGGATTATATTAAGCTGAGAAGCTTCTGTACCTCAAAAGAAATAATGCCTAGGATACAAAAGCCACCCACAGAATGTGAGAAACTATTTACCCAATACCCATCAGATAAGGGGCTAATATCCAAAATATACAAGGTACTGACAAAACTTAACAGGAAAAAACATCTAACCCCATCAAAAAATGGGGGAAAAATGAAAGCACTTCCTCAAAGAAGAAATACAAATGGCCAAAAGACACATGAAAAAAAATGCTCCACATCACTAATCATCAGGGAGACCCAATTCAAAACAACAATGAGGTACCATCTCACACCACAGAGACTGGCACACATCACTAAGACCAAAAGTAATCAGTGCTGGTGGGGATGTGGAGAAAAAGAAACTTTGATTCACTGCTGGTGGGAATGCCATCTAGTCCACCCTTTATGGAAAACAATATAAGATTCCTCCAAAACCTGGAAATATGATCTAGCTATATCACCCCTACGGATATACCCTAGAAACACAAAAATACAATTCAAAAATCCCTTCCTAACACCTATATTTATTGTGGTGCTATTTACAATAGCTAGACTTTGGAAACAACCAAGATGCCCTTCAACAGATGAATGACTAAGAAACTTTGGTACATATACACAATGGAATATTATGCAGCTATCAGGAGAAATAAAGTTATGAAATTTTCTTATATGTGAATGTACATGAAATCTATTATGCTGAGTGAAATAAGTCAGAGGGAGACAGATAGACACAGAATAGTCTCACAGATCTTTGGGTTTTAAGAAAAATTAAGAACATTATTGTAGGGGCTGGTGAGATAGCATGGAGGTAAGGCATTAGCCTTCCATGCAGAAGGACGGTGGTTCAAATCCTGGCATCCCATATACTCCCCTGTGCCTGCCAGGGGCAATTTCTGAGCTTAGAGCCAGGAGTAGCCCCTGAGTGCTGCTGGGTGTGACCCAAAAACCAAAAAAAAAAAAAAAAAAAAAAAAAAACATTATTGTAATAACACCTAGAGACAACAGAGATGAGGGCCAGAAGGACTGGCCCACAATATGAAGCTCACCACAAAGAGTAGTGGTGCAGTTAGGAAAATAACTACACTAACAACTATCATGATAATCTTAATGAGTGAGAGAAGTAGAATGTCTGTCTTAAATACAGGCAAGGGGTGGGAAGAAGGGAAGGGGGCATTGGTGGTGGGAATGTTGCACTGGTGAAGGCAGGTATTCTGTTTATGACTGTAACCCAACTACAATCATGCTTGTAATCATGGTGCTTATATAAAGATTTTATATATTAAAAATAAAACAAAATGCTATAGAACATGTCTATGCCCTTACCCTTATCCTTTTAGTCCCTGAGCTAAGCCACTTTGTATTGGTGAATGTATTTTTCTTGAAATATAAATGCGACTTACAAATGACTTAAGTTTTTTCTTTAGAGTTTCAAGCCCAAAAGGTCAAATTAATAAAAACATGATTATAAGTCTAAGGAGATAGCTCAAAGGACTATGCACATACCCAGAATGATAAGAAATTGATCCTTGTCACCACCTGATCCCCCAAGTACCACCGAAGTTTCCTCAATCCTAAGTGCAACCTCTTCATTAAACTCCCATGTAATAATTTACCTATTAGGTGTCAACTAGTTCTTGCAGACTATGGCTTACCATGTTGCACATAAGAGAGGGACTAGGAGCCCAACTGTCCCTTTCTAACAATGAATGTATCAGAGAGTGGATAACTGTTTTGGAAATAGTTCACTGAGTACAAAAAGTTATATCATTCAATCATTTATTCACTTATAAAAAATACTAGGTTTTTTTCTGAATTTTGTTTAATAATGAGGATATGGAAGCTCTGCTCATGATGAGATTCATATATAAGTGTGTGAGACATACTTAATCATGAGATCATTAAAATCTATAAAATAATAGAGGCTTACTGTAGTGCTAAGATTGTAGCACTGAGTGATACATAACAGAAGGCAAGGACCATTTCCAGGAGCAACAAACCCCTGGACTACATCTGAGAGCAACAAACTCCTGAACTACATTTGATATGATTAATTTAAGTGAGTCATATAAAGTAAGGCGATGTGGTTAAGGAGAGTATTCTGATTATAAAAGAAAGCATAAAAGAAGCATGATGTCTAGAAATAACATGGTGACTTGAAGAACTTGAATTTAGATCTGTGTGCAAGAAAAGGGTGAAAGATAGGAGCAAGGGAATAAGTGTAAGGTAGGAGCACCAACTTGTGAGTACAGTAGTATGGAAAGAGGAAATGAAATAGACATACATGGACTAAAAATAAGGGAGAGTCAAGAATTATCTATGAGGTTATCAAGAAAAGTGAAAATATTTACTAATATCTTCCACTCAGACAACAAACACAAGGAAGAGCGCAAGGCTGAGGTAGAGAAACTGCTGAGCTCCATTTAGGCAAGAGCCAGACAAGAGCCATCTGAAGAAGGTGCCTTCTCCACATACACAAGTGGAGTGTGTGGTGGGGAACAGATCTGGCTGAAGAACCAGACAGGGAATGAGAACAGATGGATATAACCATGAAAATGGGTGACATCACCTAGGGGAGTTTGGGTGTAAAAATGAGCAGAGTAAGGTAACATTTCCAGGGAACAGCAAATCCCAAAGAGACATCCAGCTCCAGAAAACCCCATCAAAGCCATTCTCACAATGAGATTTCATATATTCACTTTTACCACCTGGGCTGGGCCAGCCCATGACGATTTCCTCTGTTCCAAGGGGAGGTTAAATACAGACAATAAAATTGTCCAGGCAGCTTACAAACTTTTGTTTCTCAGTTGTCCAGACTTTAATTTCCCACCACGAGACTTTCCCAAAGTCACCAAAATACTAGTTGGCACCTTGATGCAGGATCCAGAATCCTTCTAATGAACTGTGAACCTAACATTTGTGGAAAGCATTATGCAACTTCTAAGGTCTGTGGTCAAATGGGTTTATCCACAACTTAATCGTAAGTGTAGACTCTGAGGAACTAGATTATAGCTTACAGAAGTTGTTGTCTGTTTGTTGAAAACCAAAGGATAGTTCACATTTGCTGTATATTGGCAGTCCCTACTGTCTATCAGCAGTAGGGAGAATAAGGTTTTCTTTCAAAGCTCTCTATACATGTAATACCTTTTGATGAATGGGTCTGTATTTCACGTAAAACATGACTTTTCCACTGACTTTTTCCCCATGAACTTGAACTAAGCACATTGGCAACAATAGTACTTACTCAACTTTTCATAATTATTTTCTAACTCTTTAGCTATTCTGATTATCAGCTGTGATCACATTTCATTTGAACAGTTGTTTAATTCTGGAATCAGATTCATGTCACTTGGAGAAATTATTTTTTTGGGGGGACCACACCTGGTGACGCTCAGGGTTACTCCTGGCTATGCATTCAGAAATCGCTCCTGGCTCGGGGACCGACCATATGGGGTGCCAGGGATCAAATCCAGGTCTGTCTTGGGTCAGCCATGTGCAAGGCAAATGCCCTACCGCTGTGCTATTATTGCTCTGGCCCTGGGAAATTATTTTTGAATGAAGATCATTTTCTAAAACATTTTACATTTTATTTCACACTATTTTAAAGGGCTTCCATGGTTAGTAATTTTGCGTGTTTTTCCAATGTTTCAAAATTATATCTTTTTACCAATTAAGAAATTAAAGTCAGGAGAGATATCTTCTAAATTAAAGAACATACTGTACATGCAGAAGATCTACATTTGAACCCTAGTGCCACAAATGGTCATGTGAGCACCACCAGAAGTGACCCTTAAGCAACCAGAGAAGAGTAGCCTCTTAGCACAAATCTCGACAAATTGTGGTCCAAATCTCCATCAAAAAATTAACAGAGATCTAGGGATGATTCAGTGAATAAAAGGATCTGCAATTTAAGCATTAAACAAAGAGTCTGATCCCATGCACCCAACATGGTCATTGTCTCCTTCTCCTTCCTCAGTTCCTCCTAATAAAACCTATTTTATTTCACTGCCCATCTCCTCCTTAAGTTCTTTTCTGTGAGGGAAGTCAATTAACTGGAAATGCCTGGGCAAGGTCTAGGACTGACTTTCCTTTTCTGTGACTAGTAATCCTTTGATCCAGTCTAGTCCAAGACTCTCAGAGAAATTGGCTTGCAAGGATCAACGCCCACTCTGGGCAGTCCAAGTGGACATCAGGTGCTTCTTAAAACCACCTAGTGGGGCTGGCAGGACTTAAGGTCAATGCTGTGCAAGGTCTCCTTGCAAACTGCAGCAGTCCTAGATCTCCCAGCTGTTCCAGGTGGTGGAAGTGGAAGAAAGTAGATTTCCTTTTCTGGACTGCATTCACTTTCCACATCCACATCATATAAGTCTCCCAAAGACTTCCACTGGCATCACTGTCCTTCAAAGAATAATTCCTTGCTCCACACTGAGTCCCTGGCCCCCTGAGAAATCAGGTGGCAGGGATCATCTTCCATGCAGTATAGAACAAGTGGTTGTAAAGCACAGCTTGATGGCTGCCTTGTGGGGATAAGATGGGGTATGTTGTGACTATCTGCCATACAGGTTCTTGGAGCAACTTTTACCTATTCTGAGCCATGCTAAGCATTTCCCTGGGTGGCCTACGTAGGTCAAGCAGAGAGATGGAAGCAGTCATTTCTCTAGTTTACCTTCCTCACTCCCCATTTTACCAATCCACCAGTGACACTAGGAGCATATATATATTGTTGATAAACAATGAGGTGAAGCATTTTAGATTGAGATATGTGCCTCAAATAGAGCTGGAGAAGGAGAGGGAGAGAGATGGGGAGAATGAGGAGGGAGTTGAGGAGGAGCAGGAGGAGGAAGAGGAGGAAAAGAGACAGTAGAAGAAATATGCTCCTATACCCAGTTTGTGTTTTTACAATTCTATATCAGATGTTGGTTAGTAAAAGGAGTTTAAATACCTCAATTTCGACCGATTTCAAGAACTGCATCAACTATTTTCACTGAAACAGAAATTATTGAGACTGGATCTCTTCCCAACTCCATGTTTAGTGATTGCTATGTGAAACTTTGTAGGTTAGTGTGTGCTAGTGAAACTTTCCAGAGGAGAACCCAAAATGAATGTGTTTATATACATAGGAGACAAGAGGAAGGAAGAATCAGGGTGACAAGCAGGAAAAAATGGAAAGAGAAGTGAGGGAGAGATGAGAAAGATATATTGAAAAGATTTTGAAGTATTAGGCCACATATATGGAGAAACAAATCCAAAATCTTCATGTTGGACCATCAAGTTGAAAAATCCAAAAAGACATGATGCTCTTGCCTGAACTTAAAATTATTTGCTAGCAAAATCCCTTTCTGATTTGGAGACGTTATTCTTTGAACCAGCACAAAGCTAACTTGGGTCCAATCACCAGGACCCCATAGTGCTTGAGCACTACCAGGAATGATCCCTAAACTCAGAGTCAGAAATAACCCAAGATTATCACTGGGTATGTCCCCCACCCCACCAAAAATATCAGTCTTTGTTATATAATTTTCTTCAACTGATTGAAGGGGACCACCCAAATTGTGTTATGTTTGTTTGGTTTTTGAGGTGGTTTTTTTTTTTGGGGGGGGGGTCACACCCAGCAGTGCTCAGGGTTACTCCTGGCTCTATGCTCAGAAATTGCTCCTGGTAGGCTCAGGGGACCATATGGGATGCCAGAATTCGAACCACCAACCTGCATGCAAGGCAAACACCCTACCTTCATTCTCTCTTTCCAGCCCACTTGTTTGTTTATTTTTGGTCACACATTCAAGACTCTATGCTCAGGGATCATTTCTGGTATGCTAAGATGCACTATCTCTCCAGCCAGTGCACTCAAACTATGGAGAATAATCTACTTTACTCAAAGTCCATGAATTTTTCTAAATGACAATCTATCAAATAATACTTTCACTCCCCTATCTTGCACCAGGGTTGGGGTCAGGGGACTGGTGAACTTCCAGCTTCCAGCATAATTAAGAATCCAAACTCCTCTCTGGGAGCCAGAAGCTTCAGCAGGCAACATGGGGAATGCATGGCTCCATGCTGTAGGCTTTTTGGCCAAGCTTAGGGGAAGATGCAGCCTCTGGCTGCCCTACACAGCCTTTTCTCTCCTTCCCCCGGACCCCAGGGTTACCTCTGGTGGCCTGCCCAGGGTGCCAGCAAGGTGGGTTTTGGTGAGCAGTTTAAAGGAGACCCCAGGCCTCCCCTATCCTGCACCAGGGGTGGAAGCAGGGGACTGGTGAACTTCCGGCTTCCAGCATAATTAAGGATCCAAACTCCTCAGTATAAAAAATTAAAAAAAATACTTTCAAAGAAATATTCAAAATAGTGCTTAACCAAATATCTGTGCACCATGGTCCTGCCAAATTGAACCATAAAGCTAATCATTGAAGCTATGTCAGATGATTTCTCCTAGAAATAAATTATAATGGAAAAAGTATTATATTATCAACAGTGGCTAGATTCTTCCTTTGTCTTTATGTGCAGACTTGGTAGAATAGGTGAGATCTGTTCTATACATTTAGAGAGCCTCCTACATGAGAAGGTGTTTATTATGGGATTCTAGTGTCTAACTGAGGGTCTGTCATGTACACATTATGCTCAATCTGTATCTAGTGTATTGTAGGATGTGAATATAATATAAAGGATACCTGGAAGAAATAAATTTAATCTGGCCAGCATTCTGCAAAGAAGGAAGATAATATTACTTGGCTGTATTCATTCTAGAGGACCTAGAATTTATCCTGAAGGACCTGGTCAGATTTTTTTCACATATAATTGTCTTAAAGTATTTGCTGAGAGTAAATGTATGAGTGAATGCTCAGTTTAAATGAGCAACATGAATTTTTGTCCAAGGAAATGCTTTTTCTTTCTTTTTCCTTTTTTTGGGGGGTGGGTGGGTTTTATCGGGTCACACCCAGAGGCACTTAGGGGTTACTCCTGGCTATGGCTGAGAAATCACTCCTGGCAGGCTTGGAGACCATTGGGATGCCAGGAATCAAACCAGAGTTTGTCCAAAGTTGACTGTGTGCAAGGCAAATGCCCAAATCACTGTGCTATTGCTTTGGCCCCATTTTTCTTTCATAGTTGGGTGTCACAAGCAGCGGTACTGCGGGCCTAATTCATGCTTGCTCCTGGTGGTGATTAGGGGACTATGTAGTGTTGGAGTTGAATCTGGATCTCTGGGTTGCAAGGCGTACACACTAACCATTTAAGCCATCTCCTTGGCCCAGGAATTCTTACTTAAAAGAAACCAGAGACTGTAGATGTTTTGCTACCACATTGTAGGCTTCTCCCTAAGCAAATAATGAGAACTTAGTCACTATGACAAGAGCCCTAATTCCTATTTGATCTGTCTCTCATCTTTTTCTGGTCTGTCCACTTTTGACTTCCCTGTCTAGAGAGTTTTTACCATCTCCCCATGATTTTATTTGGTCTGAGCTTTCTTTTCTTCTACTGAGTCCTTACTTACATTTGCAAAAATGTCTATATCTTAACTCCTGAAATCCTAAGAAGAATTTCTTGCTCTCTGGGAGAGGGAAGAGGCCAGCCTGCCTTAGACATAATTCCTCCCTGTTCAGAACTATTGCACTACTTTTCTCCATGGAGGGCTACCACTCAGGAGAGGTTATTATAAGCACTTTGAGTATGCTGGACAAACTGATTTCAGTGCCAGCTAAAAGTGGTGCCTTCTCCTGCCAGTATGTGCTTTTCTTTGAACTGGTCAGGAGTCAGCATTCTATAGTCTCTGCTACAGTGTCATAGTTTTACTCAGCTCCCCAAATGACTGTGTAGTCTGTGTCCCATAGCACCTTCTCTTTCAGAAGCACAATATCCAAACAACTCTCCACATACCATCTTGCTCACAGCATCTTCTATAAATAATTACTCAACACATGATTTTGAAAGGTTATTTTCTGATCAAGAAAGAAAAAGTCACTGGCATAATTGTGAGAAAAACATAAAAAGAGAAAAAGGATATCCCCATCAATTTCAGTGCAGTTAATATTCAAAGAACCATTTTACATTTAAAGAGTCAGAAAAACAGGAATTGTCACCCCCAGAGAAATCACACTAATAATGAGAGCTTGAAAAACCTTTACTTGCTAAAAGCAATGAACATTGCGAAGGAAAGTTGAAGTTATCATATTCCCATCCTTTGTGTTTCCTCTATTGAGAGAAACTTTCTTGAGATGAGGGACGACTAGAGTTTAGTAAGATACAAGAAGGTGTCCTAAACTACTAAGAAAGCTCAGCTTCTCAGGCCAAGTCTCACAAAGGAGCCAAATCTCTTGATGCTGCCCTCCAGGGACCAGTTCTGAGGTCAGGCTTTCTGTCAAACCATGGGGTCCCTTTAGACCTCCTGATCTTTTCTCACTTAACATTGCTTGTATTGTTTCCCAGAGGTTGGGATAAAAGCCATTTAGAAAAACAAAAGGGCGATTTGAGTCGGGACTCAGACCACCAGAGAGCTTCTAATCTGGCTGGGTTCCTGGCACAGCATAGCTCACAACACAGTTCCACGCCAGGACTCTTCAGCATCGTTTCCATGGGCATGAATAGGTCCACATCAGAATTCCAGGGCACAGATGAAGATTCCAAACAGAGCGACCCTCTGAACAGAGAGCAAACTTTAGGGTGCTCACATCTTTGCCCATCTTCAGACCCACAGTAGGAACTTCTTCGTAACCCCCTTAACCCCCTCCTCACCTACAGCTTTGTTCACTGAGTGATTACACCAGAGAGCTTCATCTCTCTCTTGCCAAAGTCATAGGAAGAGAATTTCCCCTGAAAACTTGGTAGTATCTGTCGGGACAGGAAATAGACTGTGAGGGGATGTGAGGCCACCACGTCCCTTCCTGAGTCATTTTGGCTGATGACATTTCTACATGTAAATTGGGCACAGTGGTGACAGAGACATCTCCAGTCTTCACTGAGCACAGAGTAAGGTGATGAGTGGTTCAACAGAATATTTGCCAAATTCTTGGTGTTTAAAATATCAAGTTCATTTTAAGTAGTGACTCATATGCTGTCATTTCCATTAGGAGGGTGTCACCTTTCCTAATATGGAATTATCCTCCAAATTTAGTGAAAAGACACTGAGATAATAGACTCCTAAAGTTTATAAATCACACTCAGGATCAATAGATAAATAAAATTGATCATTTTTATGTTGTTCACAAATTTCTTTACATTTTTTCTTTTCAAGTGAAATTTAAAACATAGATCACTATTTACCTATATTTCTTTCGTGGACAAAGTACTAAAGACCACAAGTTCTAAGATAAACAATATTTCTTATAATACTACCTTGATAATATTTTACTGTGTTTCGATCAAATACACACAATCCCATTTGCTTGCTTGCTTTGACTTTTAGTTCCTGTGACCCACCTCGAAGTGGGTTTGTGCAGAAATAATGACTGTTGCATGTTCAACCCCCCACAATATGCAGAGCTACCACTTCCTGGCACTGCTCTGTAGCATACTCTCCAGGGGAATTTATGGGATCTTTGGAAACTGCTGTTTTTATAAGTAAGAAGAATTTGACCCTCAGTAACTTCATATGGTAAAACCTAATACTTTGGTCTTAACAAACTTTGTCAATCAAGATACCATTCATTGAAAGTTTACTTTGCCTGAATTCTTTTTATGAATTCTGAGAAAGTAGAAATTATTCCAAATACTTTAAATGTATTTAAATGTAAATGCTTTTAATCCTCTCTATGGCCTCAGCTCTCTTACTAGTCACTTTTCATGAATAAGAAAATAAAGTCCTGCTGATTTTCAGTCATTCTTCTTTGTCTCACCTGCTAGAAAGTGACTAAGTGTAGCATTGCTGTGTGTGTGTGTTTGTGTATATGGTGGTAATAGGGAGGAGTTTGGTATGGGATTTTCCACTCTGCCTTTTCCTCTGCTCTCTAGTCAGCTCACACAGGAAAATAAGAAAATTCAGAGACTTATGAAAATTAGTGGGTGCAATGAAAACAATCTTTTCTTAATTTTGAACTATTCTAGCAAAAAGGGAAGCCACGTACAATAACATAATTCATAAAAAATTCATTAATTACTTAAAAAGAAATCTAGACAATGAATAGCAGCATAGTAGAGCTAGTATTGTAGTGGTCAAGGGCAACTTGACCCTATTATTATACTATTTTATACTCTACATGTTGTCAGGTTCTTTTTTTAATTGATTACTTTAATAAATGTTCAATTGAATCACCATGATATAAACAGTTACAAAGTTGTTCATGATTGAGTTTTGGTCATACAATATTCCAATAGCCATCCCTTCACCAGAGTACACTCTGTCCACCAAAGTTTCTTTTTCCTTCAGACACATCTTTACAGCCTGTCTCTATGGCAGATATTTTTCTTATCTCTCTCATTCTCTTTCCTTTTTCATTTTAGACATTGTAGTTTTCTTCTTGTTCTTCTTGTTCTTCTTGTTCTTGTTCTTGTTCTTGTTCTTGTTCTTGTTCTTGTTCTTGTTCTTGTTCTTGTTCTTCTTCTTCTTCTTCTTCTTCTTCTTCTTCTTCTTCTTCTTCTTCTTCTTCTTCTTCTTCTTCTTCTTCTCTTCTTCTTTTTTGTTTTTGGTCACACTGGGCAGTGCTCAGGGGTTACTCCTCCTGGCTCCATGCTCAGAAATCACTCCTGGCTGGCTCAGGGGACCATATGGGATGCCAGGATTCAAACCAATGACCTTCTGCATAAAAGGCAAATGCCTTATCTCCATGCTTTCTCTCTTGCCCCAACATTGTGGTTTTTTGGGCCCGGAGAGATAGCACAGCGGCGTTTGCCTTGCAAGCAGCCAATCTAGGACCAAAGGTGGTTGGTTCGAATCCCGGTGTCCCATATGGTCCCCCGCGCCTGCCAGGAGCTATTTCTGAGCATATAGCCAGAAGTAACCCCTGAGCAACGCCGGGTGTGGCCCAAAAACCAAAAAAAAAAAAAAATTGTGGTTTTTTGAAGGGGTATCATGCATATCACTTTACCTCCTTTCAGCACCCAGTTTTTGTCTAACGTGATCATTTCCAACTATAATGCTCATAGTGGTATCTTTTTAAAAAAAATAATTTAATTATTTTATCATTACTTTATTTTAGTTTTTTAATATTTTTATTTAGGCACCATGGTTAAAAACATTTTTATAATTGGGTCTCAGTCATAAAAAGTACACCACGCAATCTTTCCACCCTTAATGTCCCCAATTTTATCCTCCTTCACACCCTGTCTGCATTCAAAACAGGCATTCTATTTCTCTCACTCATTTATTCTGTCATGATAGTTGTTAGTGTAGTTATTTTTTTTTAAATTGCATTCACCAGTCTTTGTGGTAAGCTTCATATCATGGGCTGGTCCTTCCAAACCTCATCTCTATTGCCTCTGGATATTATTACCATACTATCTTTTATTTTTCTTAAATTCCAGAAATGAGTGAGACTATTCTGTCTATCTCTTTCCCTCTGACTCATTTCACTCAAATAGCAAAATAGTTTCCATGTCCATCCATGTATAGGAAAATTTCATTGCTTCATTTTTCCTGACAGGTGCATAGTATTCCATTTGTGTGTCTATGCACCACAGATTCTTTAGCCACTCATCTGTTGTCAGGCATCAGGGTTGTTTCTAGATTCTGGCTATTGTAAATAGATCTGCAATGAACATAGGCATGCAGAGGGCATTTAAGTATTGTAATTTTGTTTCTAGGGTATATCCCAAGGAATCGTATAGCTAAATCATAAGAGAGCTCATTTTCCAATTTTTTGAGGCATTCCTATTGTTTTCCATAAAAACTGGACTAGATGGCATTCCCACCAGCAGAGTAAATAAGATTTCCTTTCTCCCCACATCTCAGTCAGCATTGATTGTTCTTGTTCTTTGTAATGTGTACCAGTGTCTGTGGTGTGAGATGGTACCTCATTGTTGTTTTGATTTGCATCTTTGTGATGATTAATTGATCTGAAGCATTTTCTCATGTGCCTTTTGGCCATCTGTATTTCTTCTTTGTGGAAATGTCTGTTCATTTCTTCTCCCCCTTTTTTGATGGGGTTAGATGTTTTTTCTTGTTAAGTTCTTTCAGTACCTGTATATTTTAGATGTTAACCCCTTTTCTGATGGGTATTGGGTGAATAGTTTCTCCCATTCTATGGGAGGCCTTTGTATTCTAATCGCTATTTTCTTTGAGATGCAGAAGCTTCTCAGTTTAATGTAGTCCCATTTGTTTATCTCTGCTTCCACTTGTTTGGACAGTGGTGTTTCCTCCTTGAAGATGCCTTTAGTCTCAATGTCATGGAGTGTTTTACCTATGTGTTCTTTAATATTCTGTGTCTGATATCAAGGTCCTTAATCCATTTAGATTTGACCTTCATGCATGGTGTTAGATGGAGATCCAAGTTCCCTTTTTGGCACGTGGCTGACCAGTTGTCCCAGCACCACTTGTTGTAGAGGCTTTCCTTGCTCCATTTTGCATTTATTGTCTCTTTATCAAAGATTAATTGATTGTATGTCTGGGGAACATTCTTCAAATACTCAATTCTATTTCACTGATCTGAGGATATGTCTTTATTCCAACACTGTGCTGTCTTACTGACTATTGCTTTGTAGTACAACTTAAAGTTAAGTAAAATGATGCCTCCCATTTCTTTTTCCTAAGGGCTTTAGCTATTCATGGGTGGTTATTGGTCCAAATGAATTTCAGGAGTATTTGACCCAATTCTTTAAAGAATGTCATGGAAATTCTTAGAGAGATTGCAATAAATCTGTACAATGCTTTGGGGAATATTGTCATTTTAATTGTGTTAATTCTCCCAATCCATGAGCAGGGTATATGTCTCCATTTCCTTGTGTCCTCTTTTATTTCTTTTTTTTAATATAATTTTTATTTTAATCATAGTGGCTTACATATCATTGACAATAATATTTTAGGTACATATTAACATAAAATCAGGGGAATTCCCATCACCAAATTGTCCTCCCTCCACCTGCATTCTCGTCCTACCTCCCATATCCTCCTCCCTCACCCCTGGGGCTGCTAGAATAAGTGGTCCCCTCTGTGCCTAGCTTACTACTTAGTGGTCTTACACCTGTTTGGTCTTGGTACCTCCCTTATTATTCCCCTCTAATTGGGAGGCGAGACTAGATAGTTCAAGTTATGTGGTTATGTTTGAAGAAGAGAAAAGTAATAAACTGGGGAAAAAATCAAATACTCCGAAAATGGGCGGAGAACTTCTAGAGGCTCCCATCCTAGGTTTGAGAGATGACGGGGAAAAAGAAGGTGAAACACCACAACAGTACAAAAAGAAGTGTCAAATAAAATATCCAGTGAGCACTCCAAAAAAAAAAAAAAAAAAAAAAAAAAAAAGATAAGCACCACATAAAAGCCATGGTATTGAGATAAAAAAAATGTGGCAGAGCACATAAAGGAAGAAAAGAAAAGAAGAAAATAAATATAAATGGAGACAACAACTTCAATAGCCAAACCAAAACAAAGAAATCAACAAAAACTAACTAAATAAATAAATTGTTTTGTGCTTTTTGCCTTTTTTTCTTTTTTTTTCTCTTCTCTCCTGCACATGCATAGTAAATATTGGAGTCATTCGAAAAGGAATTCCCTTGGCCTAAGAGGTACAGCGATTCTCCACCTTGAAGTATATTGTCATGGGATTAACTATAGACTCCTTTCAGGTTAATTTACTCTCCCTTTGGTGCTTTTGTGGTGTATGGAAGACTTCTGCTCCATCCTGGGTGATAAAATCAGACCTCTGTATCTAGAGATCTCGGTATCTGCACAGGTCACGGAGTGGAACTTATGATGAAGTCTTTGTTTGTGGTTCTAGAAGTTCTGTTCCCTCAGTGTCATTTTAATCTGTCTTCTGTGGTTGGTGGTCCTGGTCTTTGCACTGATCCTAGGATGGGGCCTGGGATAGCATCTTCCGTTATGTTTCCAGAGGTCCCCTTCCGTTGCAAATGTCTCAGACAGACCTCTGGAACTAGAGATCATGATTGTTGTGCAGGTCGTAGCTCAAACCCTAGACTAGGGCTTTTTTTATTGGTCTCAGGATACACACAGTCCGGTCATGGTTCTGTCAGCCAGTCATCTGTAAGTCGTGATCTTGGCATTTGGATACACCAAAGGGTGACAAGTCTTCTGATTTTGTCTTATCGTTAGCTGGTGAGGTAGGATTACTTGCTCTTCGGTCAAGTTTTTTCCATTTTCCTCGTTGTCAGGATATCATTTTAGGGCTGGCACTTGTTGGTGTCCGAGCAGTATTAAGGATGTCCTGGATGGGATTTGTTTCCTGTGGCTGTTGTGAAGAACTGTGTCGTTTCTATGTCTGGGATCCAGGATTCAAGGCTGGATGGTTGGTGTCTAATCATCTGGGGTCTAAGTTGGGTTCACGTGGGGTTCAAGGTGGGAGATGCCCCTGTATTGTAAACAAGAATGAGTTCTTATCCCTAGTAGATAAGAGCTCATTTTTATACGTAAGGTTTCCCCTTTTTTTAGTGTGCCTTTGCAAGGAGAAATGGTGCTACATTATATTGCTGGTGCATTTGAGGGTGGAAGAGAAGAAAACAAAAACAGGTCACACACCCCAAAAAAGATAAAAATAGGGCCCGGAGAGATAGCACAGCGGCGTTTGCCTTGCAAGCAGCCTATCCAGGACCAAAGGTGGTTGGTTCGAATCCTGGTGTCCCATATGGTCCCCCGTGCCTGCCAGGAACTATTTCTGAGCAGATAGCCAGGAGTAACCCCTGAGCACGGCTGGGTGTGACCCAAAAACAAAAACAAAACAAAACAAAAACAAAAAACAAAAAAAGATTAAAATAGAAATAAAAATATATGTGCTCATGTATATATATAAAAAGAAAAATATTTTTAAAAATAAAATAAAAAAGTAATTAAAAGAACAAAGTGATGCAAGAGACTACCTTACATTTGGGGAAAAGCAGGTAAAGAGGTAGTGTAATACAGGTCTTATACTTTTGATGGAAGTATAGGTTTCCCCATTGTCTTTGGAGATTTTCTTGTGGTGTGTGGGTTCCTGGGTACCTTTTCATCACACAACCTGACCATCTTGAGATTGGCAAAAGATATGCAGCAGGGAAGTCTTGGGAAAAGTTCTTGCATTGGGGATACTTTTAGAGCTAAGTGTGGTTTCATGTAACAGTCCATGTTAGAAGGGTTGGTAAGGAGGACCTCGCAGCATGAGTCAGCAGAGGAGTTGGTTGCCTTTTCTTGCAGGGGATGAAGTGTTGGTTTGACTGGTTGTCCCTTCACTTGGGTGCTGGGTACTGGTTCGTTGGGGTAGGAGGTCAGTCTTGATGCCTAACTGAGGGTGAAGAGTTTTAATAAGGTGGGAAATCTGGATGGGATTGAGGGGAGAAGGGATAGTCAAATTTTCAAAGGGGGAGAAGGGGAAAGTATATGGAAGGGGCAGGAAAGAAGAGAGAAAATAAATTAAAAAGAAAAAAGAAAGTAGTGAGAAGAGAGGAGAAAAGAGCAAGGGAATGATAGTTTGCTTGAATGTGTTCGATGAGTAGGGCCTGTAGTATAAGTCTGTACGTCACAGTTGCTGCTTCGGTGAGCTGGCTGGTCACGTGCTTCAAGTCCTAAAAGTAGGTATAACCTAGAGATAAAGATATGTTAAAGAGTTTTATCGGGACATTCTCATATTGCAAGCTGGGTATGGTATTTCGTGTGACCGAGCCCCGAGATGCCATCTTAGTTTGTCCACCCTTTGTATCCAAAAACGCCTGCGGACAGAAAAGCTGAGAGGTTATTTTAAATATAGTAAGATTAAGGCATTAAAACATATTGTTATAAAATGCTTCCGTTGGAGTCAGTGATTTCCCATAGTATTCTTTACCTGTAATCCTGTATCAGATCCCTAAGGAATTATTATGGGCCTTTGTAGTAGAAGGCTGATTACATATCTGTACTCTCTATGCTGCTGTTTCTGCTGTTGTTGCTTTCTTTGTGGTATAATGTATAGTCAAGAGTTTGTGTTGTTCCTCTTTCATGTGTTTTGGGCACTGCTCCCCGGTATATGTTAACTATTAGTGTTTGGAGTTTCTACCCTCTTAAACCCTGTTATTTGATTGTTGAGTATTAGTTGTATATAAGGTGTATGTTCTAGGTGCTTCAGAATAGTGCTATCATTCTGTGTTTATCTTTTAGTTGTATATAAGGTGTATGTTCTAGGTGCTTCAGAATAGTGCTATCATTCTGTGTTTATCTTTTATCTTCTGGCTTACTTCGTTTAACATAATATGTTCTAGGTCCATCCATGTTGCTGCAAAGTCTGTGATTGTATTATTTCTGACTGCCATATAGTATTCCATTGTGTATAGATACCACATCTTAATGATCCATTCATCTGTTGTACATCGAGGTTGGTTCCAAGACTTGGCTATTATACTGAGTGCTGTGATAAATAGTGGGGTGCACACATACTTTGGAATGAATGTCCTTCCAACTTGGGGTAGATTCGTAGGAGAGAGTAATTGCTGGGTCAAATGGCAGCTCAATTCTGAGTTCTCCATAGATGTTGGACTAGGGGGCATTCCCACCAGCAGTGGATAAGAGTGCCTTTCATGCAGCATCCCCATCAACAGAGATTGTTCCCATTATTTTTGATGTAAGCCATCCTCACTGGTGTAAGGTAATACCTCATTGTCGTCTTTATTTGGATTTCCCTAATGATAAACGAAGGTGAGCATGGGATGTTCTTCTATTTCCCAAGATCCTCTTCAATTTCTTTCTGAAGTGTTCTGAAGTTTGCCAGGTATAAGTCCTTCACTTCCCTTGTAAGGTTGATTCCTAGGTACTTGATGTTTTTTGATACTATTTTAAATGGAGTTGTATTCTTAATCTCTCTCTCTCTTCTACTTCATTATTTGTATAGAGAAATGCTACTGTCTTTTGTGTATTGACTTTGTATCCAGCCACTTTGCTGTATTGGTTTATTGTTTCTAAGAGTTTTACTGTAGACTCTTTAGGGTTTTCCATGTATATCATCATGTCATCTGCAAAAAGAGATAGTTTGAATTCCTCTTTCCCTATTTGAATTCCTTTGATTCCCTTCTCTTGTCTTATTGCTATTGCTAGGACTTCTAAGAATATGTTGAATAAGAGTGAACAACCTTGCCTAGTTCCTGACCTTAGTGGAAATGCTTTTTGTTTTTCACCATTAAGGATAATGTTGGCTGTGGGCTTTTCATAGATAGCTGTAACTATCTTGAGAAAGACTCCTTCCAGACTTATTTTGCTTAGTGTTTTCCACATGAATGGATGTTGAATTTTGTCAAATGCCTTTTCTACATTGATTGATATGATCATGTGGGTTTTGTCTCTTTTATTATTGATGTGGTGTATTATGTTGATTAATTTGTGTATGTTGATCCATCCTTACATCCCTGGAATAAAACCCACTTTGTCATGGTGTATAATCTTTTTGATGTAGTGCTGGATTCGGTTCGCTAAGATTTTGTTGAGTATTTTTGCGTCTATGTTCATTAGTGAGATTGGTCTGTAGCTTTCTTTCTTGGTGGTATCTTTGCCCTCTTTGGGAATCAGCGTGATATTAGCCTCATAAAAGGAGTTGGGGAGGATTCCTGTCTTTTCAATAGTTTGAAAGAGCCTGTGGATCAGTGGAAGTAATTCTTCTTGGAATGTTTGATAGAATTCACCTGTAAAACCATCTGGGCCTGGACTTTTGTTCTTGGGAGTTTCTTAATTACTGTTTCAATTTTCTCTGAAGTGATTGGCCTATTTAGGCTTTCTAAATCCTTCTTTTCTAGTCTTGGAAACTGGTATTTTTCCAAGAATCTGTCACTTTCTTCTGGGTTCTTTAGCCTAACTGAGTATAGTTGTTCATAATATGTCCTCATGATGTGTTGGATTTCTTGGAGTTTTGTTGTAATCTCTCCCCTTTCATTTGTGATCCTGCTTCTTTGGGTGTTTTCCCTCTTATTTTTGGTGAGTCTTGCCAGTGGTTTGTCTATCTTGTTTATTCTTTCAAAAAACCAACTCCTGGTCTTTCATATCCTCTTGAATCTTATGGGCTGTCTGTTCTATAGGTTTTTGTTTTGTTTTGCTTTGTTTGTTTTAGTTCTTCAAAACACTTTAACATTTTCTCTCTAAAGTTAGACAGTTTATGTAGGTGGCTGATGTTCATTGACTCTTCAGAACTAGCACCTTCATTGTTTTCCCATTATGACCTTTGTAGTGTGGTACTGTTTTTTATGTGTTGTGGTGAGGCTCCTTGTTAGAAGAAATGCATGACCTCAGAGCAAAGTGGAGTGGCCTCACTCTTGATTGGGATTATTCACCTCAGTTCAGTCCAAAATCAATTTTTACATTAGTAGGAGCACAGCGAATCAAATGAAAAGTAGCATAAAAGCCAACTAAGCTTACTAAGCAAAATTAATAATGTAGAAGGCTCAACTAGCTAACAAACATCCTCATACAATGACTTTAAATCCTCATACAATGATTTTAAATCCTCATACAATGACTTTAATAATCTCATTGTGATATATAACAATTTAAACAAACTTTTTATTACTATAATATTTTTGATATTGCATTAATTTTTTACTGGTCTCATTATGGTAATATTCATGTTTTCCATGTCTTAATATAATTATTTTTAAAAATCTTCACTAATATAGTTTACATAAAATTTGTAAATCCTACATATGTAAAAACTTAGTAAAAGTAAAAAGAATTGGGGCCGGAGAGATAGCACAGCAGTGTTTGCCTTGCAAGCAGGACCTAAGGTGGTTGGTTCGAGTCCCGGAGTCCCAAATGGTCCCCAGTGCCTGCCAGGAGCTATTTCTGAGCAGATAGCCAAGAGTAACCCCTGAGCACTGCCGGATGTGGCCCAAAAAACAAAACAAAACAAAACAAAAAAGTAAAAAAAATTAAGAAAATTTAATGGGAAAGTTTGAGTAGGCCTATAAGAGTTCAAAGTGTTTTATCATAAGCAAGAATTATCAAAAAGACTAATAATAATAATTCATAAAACATTCAATATAAAAGAAATATTAGTTCATTACTAAAACTTTAAAACATCCTTTAGCAAGTTAGAAGTAAACTTATCTTTCTTAATCTAATTGAAAGCAACCATAAGCATCATCTGTGAATTACATACTCAATGCCATGTACTGAAAAATTTGGCCTTTCATTTAAAGAAGTGTCTTTAATGCTTTTTCTAAAAATGGTTTCAAGCTTAAGAATTCCTGATGCTGCAGCAAGAGAGAATAGCACAGCGGTAGGGTGTTTGTTTGCCTTGCATGTGGCTGACTCAGGAGGGACCCGGTTCAAATCCTGGCATTCCATATTGCCAGGGACTATTTCTGAATGCAGAGCCAGAAGTAAACCCTGTGCCCCACTGGGTATGACCCAGAAATCAATCAATATATAAATAAATAAAATTTTGAAAAAAATTTCCTGAAGCTGTTGCCTGTCCCTGAAACGGTGTATTGCTCCTTTGAATCTGATGAAAATCTATTAATATACAGTTTTCTTGATGGATGTTCATTTCATTGAATTTCTTTGTTATATTTTTCCATTACTTTCTGATTCATATAGTATCTTTTAATAGAATTGTTGTTAATCTCCTTAAAGTAACTTTACTGATCTTATTGCTGTTAATAGTATATCTCTGTCTTTGGAATTTTTCATTTTGACTACAATGTGTCTTGAAATTTTCTTATTTTGTTCTATTTTGGTGGAGCCCTTAGGACCCTTAGGGTCATAGTGCCTATAATCCTCAAGTCTAGGAAATTCCTGTCTATAATTTTTTTAATATTATTGCTTTACCCAATTTGCCTTCCAGATCTTCAGGGACTCCTGTGATTTGTCTGTTGTTCCTCTTGAGTTTGCATGATTCTCTGATATTTCTCTTTTATTTATTATTTATTTATTTATTTATTTCTCTGTTTATTTCTCTTCAGATTCTTTCCCATCTTTTGTTATTTTATAGTAATTTGCTTGATCTCATTTAGAATTTCTTAATCTTTGCTCAGCTGCTATTAAGCTGCTATTTAGAGCTTCTACTGTGTGTTTTAAATCACCTATAATGCTCTATAGTTTCTGCTTATAATTTTTTTTCATTTCAGCATTCATTTTTTCTTCAGTACTGCTGGTTTAGCTGACTAACTGCTATTTGAACTCATTTAACATTCTTATGATGGTGTCACTTAAGTCTTTGTCTGAGGATTTTATGAGCTTGTTGGTGCTATTTGAACTCTTTGTATTATTTTACTCATTGAACTTTGTAGGCTTCTATATGTCTTTCTCATGGATTTGTTGTGCTGCTACTGTGCTATGACTAGTGTGAAATTAGGAGCTATTGTTTTATTGCATAGCAATGACATGCTCTAGGAGTTGTGAAGTTAGGCCCAATGCTATGATGGAGTTCAGATGTGGGACTCAACATTTCTTATTTTTCCAACTTTTTTGAGGCACTGTAGAGTACAAAGGCTCCCAGGTACAAGGAATTTGCTCCAATGCTTTGAGCCATCTCCCTGGCACTATTATTGTTTTTTTTTAATTCTCTATTAAAATATTCACCCATTTTTGTACACCTTTTATTCATTTTTACTAGTAACTTGCTTTCTATATTAATACCCCAAATATTCATATTTTAAAAATAATTTTAGAGATGTTTGTTTAAAGTTTTGTGTTTCCATCCTTTATTAATAGTGTTGTTATTATTGCAATGACGGAGGTTTAATCTGGATTCAGGCCTGTATGGTTCATCATGGTGCTTGCTAGTGTTTTCACACTTATTTGAGGTACACACTTAATAGTACTAGAGAGCATGTTTATTTTTTAATCATGGTTTAATCATGAAGATCACATCTTCAGGTCAGGCCATGAAGAGGAAAAGAGGAAACTCTGTCTTAAGACTATAAGTCAAGTGCTCTGAATCCCTGGGCTCATTAAAATCACTTTTTGAAAATTTATAGAATATGAAGGATTTACTTTTTTTAATGTTCACTGTGAGAGCACAGTAGGTAGGACACTTAGAAGAAAAGTATAGACAAACTTTGTCCAGGAGAGCATGATTCCCCCCACACCAGGCGGGTCTTCAGAGCCACGCCTGGTTAATCGGGCCCTGGGGGGAGGGGGGGAGAAATTCCTCCCTAGGCAGCCAAAAACTACAGAGGCTCGGCTGGGCCCAGAACACTCCACATGCCAGGATTTCGTGGGCTTTTGACTGGCATGATGGGGGCTCTGGGCAGGACAGCTAGCCATAGGACCCTGGGCTGACCACTTTGTCCAGGAGAGCATGATTCCCCCCACACCAGGCGGGTCTTCAGGGCCACGCCTGGTTAATCGGGCCTTGGGGGGAGGGGGTGAGAAATTCCTCCCTAGGCATCCAAAAACTACAGAACCGCGGGGGCTTACGCCCCCGCGCGTACTTCATATATTTCATGTATTCAGAATATTCCTTATTCTTATGTTATTTTTTCCGTATACAGAATGTTTATTTTGTATTCTCCCCTTTCCCACACCCCTACAAAGCTCTTTTTTACTCTTTAACTCTCTAACCCCTTTTCAAACATCACTAACCTAGTTTACTCTTTTTAACTTCAGTAGTGTAGAATCGTAATCACAGTCCAAAGCTGTGCATTGTGTGTGACAACCCCAAACTGTTTCAAGATACATAAAATGGACACGTATTTCTTTAGAATATTTTGTGTTTTTTCTCTGACAGCTATAATTCTTACTAAATGTTGTCTTATACAGTGATGATTCTAACCACTTTTTATCTTCTCTTTTTGAGCTGTTTAACAAGGAATTTTGGTGGAAGAGTCCCCCAGTTTAATGCTTATGATTGAATCATGTCAATGGAATCATTGTAATTGTTCTTATGGCCCCCATGTGTGCCAATAACACCATGTGGCATTGCTTCTTATTTGCATAGGCACATTAAAATGGGAAAATAGTATAAATACAAATAAAATCCTATCTAATAGAGATTGGAACACACAAACCTTGTAGTGCAAAGGGACCTTACACCCTGAACATTGACATAACGACCTGGCACAGACCTCAGAAGAAAGGGCATATTCCATTCTCCCCTGAACCAGGAAAGCCATCCACGAAACATCCAGGCTGGTCTATAACATCACCTGGAAGCAATCCTCTACCACGGAAGACCTACACTGCTCAGACTTCGACCTGCTCAAAAGAGACTTCCCTTAACACTGAGAAGACTTAACAACAACAACGACCTGCTTACAGGACAGGGCTCCCTGCATTGCCCTTTGATTGTGAGGTGAAAGGAGAGGATGCTCCACGTCCTGACTTCAATGTAAGATATGCAGATTCCAGGATCTTTAATACAGAAACATGATACCAACAACAGAGACTGTGTGAAAAATAAAAGTGTGTTGGCACTACAGACAATGTATTGGATTGGACGATCTAGCTTGCTTGGAGCCTAGACTTGGTTTGTGCCAGGAAACTTCAGGGGTCTGGTCTCTTTGTACTTAGGCCAAGGTTATTTCTTTCCATGTCCCTCATATTTTGGTGGGCCTATGCAAACAACAATTGCCACTCTAACACCATTCTTACTGTGCTCCTTTGACTCTAATCCTTAAAAAGAACTCACTTAAAATTTGAGGTTAACTTAAGCTAATATGCATGTATATGGAAATGTAAGAAAATACTATGCCTGTAATGTTTAAGGAGTTACATAAGTTTTATGGCTTTAGATTGCCTTGTGTACTGTTAAGAAATATTATAATGTGTTACAATCTGGGGACTTGAGGGACAAAGTAATTGTACATGGATTCTGTCTTATTTATCTTAATGTTCTTTGGCTGAAATTTCAAAGTTAATATATCAGCAAGGGGACTTCTGAGAATTATGTTATGGGTGATTGTCCTTCCACTGTAACTTTACCTTGTCCTCTTACTTTGCACCCTTGTTCTCATAATTAAAAATAAAAATTAAAAAAAAAAAAAGAAAAGTATAGACAAAATGTGGAGGCTCCCTTGTGATTAGATCCACAATTTTTTAAATGTTTTTAAATAGTCATTATGAGATCTGATTAAAAGTAGTTCATGATTGAGTTTCAGTCATACAAAACAATATCCAATTCCAATCTCTTCACCGTGAACACTTCCTGCCACTTACATTCCCAGTTTCCCTACCTAATCCATCCAGCCTGCATCTATGGCAGACATTTTTTCTTAATCTCATTCTTTCCTTCTCTCCTTCTCTCTCTGTTTTTATTTTTAGGCAATCTACTTTGTAATGATGTTACTGAAAGTGTATCATGCATATCACTTTATCTCTTCTGAAGACCTAGTTCTTATACAGTGTGATTATTTCCAAATATCATTTTTATAGTGGTCACTTATCTTCCCTAATAGCATTCACCCACTCTTTGTGTCAGGCTGCCTACCATGGACTGGTCCACCTGGCCTTCACTTCTATTGTCTTTGGGTATTATTACATACTATCTTTTTCCTTATAACTCACAAATGAGTGTGATCATTTTCTGTACATCCCTCTCCCTCTGACTCATTTTGTTCAGTAAAATATTCTCCACATCCATTCATTTATAAGCAAATATCATGACCTTTTTTTTTTCATTTTTTGTAACAACTTTCTAGTATTCTGATGTGTAGATATAACACAGTTTCTTTATCTACTCATCTGTTCTCAGGCATTTGGGTTGTTTCCAGGTTCTGGCTATTATGAATAGTGCTACACTGAACAGAAATGAGGGTTTTTCTGCATTGTGTTTTTGTGAATCCTAAGTTATATTCCTAGGAGTGACTTTACTGGGTTATATGGAAGCTCAATTTTTAGGGTTTTTTTTGAGGAATATCTGTTTTGTTTTCCAAACAGCTCACACCAGTTAGCATTCCTATCAGCAGTAAATAAGAGGCCTTTTCTCCCCACATTCACGTCAACATTGGTTTTTCTTCTTCGTAATGGGTGCCAGTCTCTGTAGTGTGAGATGCTATCTCATTGTTGTTTGATTTATATCAGCCTGATAATTAATGATGTGGAACATATTTTTCATGTGTTTTTTAGCCATGAGGAAATGTCTGTGCATTTTTTTTCTCATTTTTTGGATGGGGTTGTGTATTATTTTCTTCTTAAGTTCTACCAGTGCCATATATATCTTAGATATAAAACACTTATTAAATTGGTATTGGTTGAACAGTTTCTCCCATTCCATGGGTAGTCTTTGTATCTTTTTTCAATTCCCAGTTTTTAGTCACTATTTACTTTGAAATAATAAGAAGCAGAAACTTCTTTCTTTAATCTAGTCCCATTTGTTTTTTTTTTTGCTTCCACTTGCTTGACCAGTGATGTTTCATCCCTGAAGATGCCTTTTGTTTTAATGTCTGCCTGTTGAGTTATGAGCTGTTTAATTTTCACATGTTAATGTTGTTTCTCTTTTTCTTTTTCACTCTCCCAATGAACTTTCTAATGAACCACACTTTTAATTTTTATATTGATAAATAGAGACAGTGTGGGTATTATTATTTTTTGTATTTTTGTTTTGTTTTTGCTGTACCCAGCAGTTGTGGACTTGGGAAATTATATAGCATGACAGGGATTGAACCTGGGTCAGCTATGTGCAAGGCAAGCACTCTCCCCACTATACTATCTATCTCTCCAGCCAAGCAAATATCTGCCATGTTCAAAACAAGTGCCTTATCCACTATACTGTGTCTTCATCTCCAAATATATGTATACATATATGTATTGGTTTTAGGGCCATATCAGTGCTCAGGGGTTATTCCTGGCTCTGAATTCAGAATTTGCTCCTGAAAGTGCTTGGAGAACCACATGGAATGCCAAGAATTGAGCCAGGTTGGCAGCTTGCAAGGAAAGCACTCTACCAACTATATTATTTCTCTGACTCCATAAATATATATTTTTATAAGATTTTGATCTAGAATATCAGTCAAGACATCTTCCATCGCTTCTCGGCCTTTTGGCTAAGATCAAGTGTAGTATCTGTTCTTATCAGTTTAATATCTGATACGTCCTCTATCCGAGGACAAAATATTAAATGGATTTTTGGAGCTGGGAGTCGGAAGAGGAGCTTGCTCCGTCCGCTCCGCGCATCGACTCGGTATTGCAGTACCTCCGGGAACGGTGCACCCCCTCCTCGGGGAAATAAACTTGCAAGAAAAGACAAAAAAAAAAAAAAGACATCTTCCATCAATTTTTACTTTTCACTGGATAAAGATTTGTCATTTTCTTCCTGTTTAAGTTATTGTGGTAAAGTAGAAAAATGTCCCAAATAGGACATAATATCTTTTTACTCTGAGGCTAGAAGTCACAGTATCATTTTAGCTGGGTGAGTGTTAGTTCACATGCATAAACTTAAAACCTGAAGATACTTCTACAGGCTGGGCCCTGTGATAGGCCTGGTGTCGCATAGAAACAGAGATGCCAGTCTTGCTCTGTTGTTAGGCCTTCTGGATAAGTGGAGAGTTAGCTGTCTTCATCCATGCCTCCTTTTGAGCAGGTGGCCTTCAATATGCTCACTAGCCTCATTTATACAAAATTGAAAATTAAGCCAGACAGATGGACTCATTAAAGTCCATTAAGAAAATTAGGCCAGACAGAATGGACTCAATAAAATCCTTTTTTTTTTTTTCTTCTTCTTATTTTTCTAGAAGTGAGGGGGTGGACACATGCTGCTTTCTCTTGGCTTGGTGCTCAAGGATCAAATCTGGTGGTACTCCGGGAAATGTACGCAGTACAGGGGGATCAAATGAGGGTTGCCTGGATACAAGGCAAGAGATTAACCCCTGTATTATCTTTCTGGTCCATCACCTTTGTGGATGCTGCCTTGAATCAATCGTAGATTTTCCTGAGCTTGAGTTTCTTCTTCTCTATCAAAAACTATGATAAAAATTTGTTGTCATCAACCTAGGTTTCAGGAGGAGCATGTGACAAGCACACATAAAAGATTGCATATGATTATGGCTACAGCTCACACCTGCTTAGAACTTTTTAATTCTCAAAGAGCAACAATATTGTGGAAAAAATCCCTGTTTTACAGATGAAAACTGTGGCTCAGAATGTTTTGGTATAACATAGTTTGTACTGATAGACTCAGAAATTAAACCTATGTCTCCAAGATTTATTATTTTTCATCTTTATAATTCTTCCTTATTTACAACAGGATTTTTTTTTTTTGTGGTTTTTTTTGGGTCACACCCGGCAGTGCTCAGGGGTTATTCCTGGCTCCAGGCTCAGAAATTGCTCCTGGCAGGCACAGGGGACCATATGGGACGCCGGGATTCGAACTGATGACCTCCTGCATGAAAGGCAAAAGCCTTACCTCCATGCTATCTCTCCGGCCCCTACAACAGGATTTTTTAGTTATTAAGTTACATTGCAGTAGAATGTCTTAAAAGAATTATTTTGAAATGCTCTTTATGCATCATTTATTATTAATTTTAAGAATTCATCAGATAGAATGAAGTTGTGTTAATTATTTACTATTCATTTATTACTTTATTAAATCATATAATGGCTCCAAACCATAACAACTCTTTAAGGCACAGAAAATAAATAAAAACACAGGTCAGGGGCCAGAGCGGTGGCACAAGTGGTAGGGCGTTTACCTTGCCCACGCTAACCTAGGACAGACCGAGGTTTGATCCCACCCCAACCAGCAGCAGGAGCAATTTCTGAGCGCATAGCCAGAAGTAAACCCTGAGAGTCACCGGGTGTGACCCAAAAAGCAAAAACAAACAAACAAACAAAAAACCAAACACTTGGGCTAGACTGAATGCTACACACATCTTAACCCCTAGCACTAATGAATACCATTTCTGGTAGTTGAATAGTATCTTTCAATAAAACAAAGATCTGGCCAATATTCTTTTTTTTGGGGGGGGGGTCACACCCGGCGGTGCTCAGGGGTTATTCCTGGCTGTGTGCTCAGAAATAGCTTCTGGCAGGCACGGGGGACCATGTGGGACACCGGGATTCGAACCAATCACCTTTGGTCCTGGATCGGCTGCTTGCAAGGCAAACGCCGCTGTGCTATCTCTCCGGGCCCTGGCCAATATTCTTAAATTCTGGTAAGATGTTATATGGTTCATTGACTTTAGAATGCATCACTGATGAATGAGCACAAATCTTTCTTTTTTTTTTTATATTTCAAAACTGTTTATTCATTGTATGTTTTAATTAATGCATAAAAGCCATTGTAACAGTTTAGAAGGATTTTTTTACTAATATATATTAATAAATTATCTATAATATACATACATATTTAAATATATTTTTAAATCACTTTATTTATTTATTTATTTTTATTTAAACACCTTGATTACATACATGATTGTGTTTGGGTTTCAGTAATAAAAGGAACACCACACATCACCAGTGCAACATTCCCATCACCCATGTCCCAAATCTCCCTCCTCCCCACCCGACCCCCGCCTGTACTCTAAACAGG
The DNA here is from genome assembly GCF_024139225.1 of Suncus etruscus. Taxonomy (NCBI): domain Eukaryota; kingdom Metazoa; phylum Chordata; class Mammalia; order Eulipotyphla; family Soricidae; genus Suncus; species Suncus etruscus. Next base: position 151,726,868 of record NC_064851.1, on the reverse strand, counting down.
CTCTGCATTTCCCTCATACGTTCTCAATATTAGGATCACATATATTCTTTAGCTCTGGAAGTTTCTCTTTAATGATGTTCTTGACCGTTGATTCTTCCTGGAAATTTTCTTCCTGGGTCTCTGGGACTCCAATGATTCTTAAGTTGTTTCTGTTGATCTTATCATAGACTTCTATTTTCATCTGTTCCCATTCTTTGACTAATTTTTCCATTGTCTGTTCATTTGCTTTAAGTTTTTTTTCCAATCTCTCCTGCTGTATGGAATTGTTATGTATCTCATCTTCCACAGCACCAAGTCTATTCTCAGCTTCTGATACCCTGTCCCAGAGCTTATCCATTTTGTCATTCACTTCGTTTACTGAGTTTTTCAGGCCTGTTAGTTGACATGTTATTTTAGTTTGGAGTTTTGTGATTTCTGTCTTCATATTTCTTGATTCTTATTAGTGTTCTGTTCCACTCTATCCATGGTTTCTTTGAGTTCTTTGAGTATCTTCCATATTGCTACTCTAAAGTCCTTATCTGAGAGGTTGATTAGTTGGTTGGTCATTTTGGTCATCA